>NC_049205.1:54842809-55005309 GCF_013347855.1 Anguilla anguilla
CAGCAGAGCCTGATGGGAGGCACTTTGGAAAAATCTCATTTTGCAGAAGAGCAGCGACGAGACACTGAAATGAATTCCACGGCCTGGAGTTAAGACCACCTGTGGGGACGTATGGTCTGAAGCAGCAAATCGACCAACCCGGGTTGAACCCCAGCTTTGGTTTCTTAGGGCTTTAAAAAAAATAAAACCAATCAAGGAACTAGTTGAGAATAGATGTTTGTGTTTTCAGTATCTATCAATGCGAATGTTCAAATAAAGTATTTAACCCAATCTAGTGTGTGTGTATGAGTCTGCGGTGTGTTGGGAGGGGGAGGGGGAGGCGCATTTTTAGCAACTGATCAGCCATCTGGAATTTGAAAGGGAGCTCCCTATTTTTTTAGTGCTTTGAATCTTTGTGTTTCTTTTACTAATTCATATTTGAAGGAAATTAATAATGCAGTAATGTAGCCACTTTAGAGGGGAAAGATAGTAGATAGAATGTGAATTTCCATTTCGTAAAATGCCAGCATTAATCGACAAGCAGGCATCAAGAGCCATACATTCAGGAGCAATTTGCGGAAATTTGCATCCGTTAGAATGTTACAAATTCAAGACCTGCACTAAAATTCAAAACGGGAACCTGAAATTCAAACCGACTACCCTGTACTATATCTTTAGAGAGACCGTATGGCAGTGAAATTCAATTGAAATTTATTTTCCTCAGAGAGGTTGTACTTCTCGTAGCTTATACAAACACGAAACAGGGCCGGTGTAATATAGAAGAAACTATAAAGAAGAGTGCATTGGTGCCACATTATCCAGTTTCACAGTGCTGTCAGATATGCAGATTTTAGAGTATGGCATAGGGAAGAGAGACTGCGATGCAGGTTATTCAGCGTACGGTCTATACAATGCCACAGTACTCCGGCTGACCTGATCGTAAGGCCGTTGCCCGTTTTTCTCTCTCCCTTCCCTGAAAGTCCACAGGAATTCCTAAGGCAATTAAAAGACACGCAGAGTCCCTTATCTGCTATGGTGTCTGCTCTCCTAGAGGCTTTCATTATCTCTGAAGAAGCACAAGAACACAAATCTATTTGGAGTACCAGTGGCCACGGCATACCGCAGGGTTATTTTTTTGCCTTTTGGATTTGAAGTTTGAATGCCCAAACTGCGATGTTCGTTTGAAAAAATCAATTGAAAGTCTTAAGTACCATGTACTGTAGATATTAGTTGTTGAGGTCAATTGCCTCTGTGGTGAAAGGCATGATATGATGTTCATGTTTGGCCAAATATCATGGTCCTTAGCTCTGCTTACTACAGTTTAGAGTCACATTAATATTAATTTTGTCAGCAGGATTAAATATTAATGACTGTGGAGCTGAATGTCAGTTGGTTACATACTTTTGTGATAATTGAGTCCTAACTCTCACTCTGGTGCTAGATTGTCTTGTTCGCCAGTTGTGTGTGTTGGGTGCACTTTAGACACTTTAGATCAGACAAGGTCTAGTTTGTTATTTGCTTTCATTTATCTTTCTCATGATTTAACCAGGGTGGCGCGGTGGTGCAGTGGGTAGCACTGTCGCCTCACAAAGATTGGTGGGGCTCCAACACCCCCTGCAACCCTGCCCGGCATGAGTGGGTATAGTAACTAGTTTCATTTTTATTTCTTTACATTCAGTGTTTGTTATGATAGTTAACTTACATCTTTTGATCAGATGTGTGACACTCATGTCAATGAATTAGTGTTGCAAGAAATAAACAATCGCATAATTTTAATCTGATCAATTGAGTTATATCTTTTAACCAGGGTTGATCCACCAGACTGCTCTGCCTATCAATGAATTTGGCAACTCAACTGATCCTAGATACTAATTCTGAAATTATAATTTATTTATTTATTTTATTTTTTTTGCGAACCGAAGACAGTCAGGGTACAGTCGATGTACAGTCGAAAATGTAAAATGAACAAACAAGTCTATTTTGAGGGTGCCTCGACTCCCTAAAGTGATTGCCCAGCAATTTCTCCAGTGTCATAGAGTATGGATCCAGGTCTCTGCTTACAGGTGAGACTGCTGATTGGGCAGGGTGGGGTTTCAGCAGACCTGCTGAGGGCATGATATTTGGATGAAAGAGATGAGTCAGATCCAGAACCGAGGAGAGTCTCGGCATGTATGGAGACAAGAAGCAACGAGAGAGGGCAAGCGGGAAAGGGTTTACCAGACGGCCTGTGGTATTAATCTGAATTAACCTCTTTCCACGCTTTCCCCCAGAGAAGCAATAAAATGCATTATCAAATTACAGCAATGCTCCATTATATATGGGCAACATACACATTTTTACGTGATTATACATTGTAATGTATTACACTGCTGTGAAATATATTTATAATTATATTTTTAGAACTATATAACTATATAAGGAGGTAAAACAGAATTCATTATGGCAAGGGTGTCCCATCTTATCCGAAAATAGCTGGTTTGGGTGGGTACAAGTTTTTCTTTTGTACCCGGCTGTAAAGACACTTCATGCCTGACCTGGATGTTTGAGATATCCCCACAGACTTTCAATATTAAGACTGGTGACTTTGAAGGTCATTACAAAACGAATCTATTCGTTCCTTCAAATATTTCATGGTTGATTTTGAGTTATATGTGAGATGTGTTGTCTTGTTAGAATACCCAAACAGCTCAAATTTCTTCACTGAATCTGGGACGTTAGCTTCTAGGATTTGTTGGTATTTTGTTGAATCCGTTCTGTCTTCCGCCTGCGCAATATTTCCTGTGCCACTGACTGCAACACAAGTCCAAAGCAGAATAGATCCGCCCCCATGCGTAACTGTTGTCAAGGTGTTCTTTTCTTCAGATGTTTCCCCTGTGTTGCTTTGCTTTGCTTGGTTGTGCCCAACAAGTTCATTTTTTTCCCACCAGGCTACAGGACTTTGTTGAAAAAAAGTATCTGGCTTATCTAAGTGACATGTTCCAAACTTCAGACTTTCACTTTTGTGATGTGATCACAGGAAAGGTTTCCTTCTGACAATTCTTCCATGCAGATCGTTTTTGTACAACTTTTGTGCACAGTGGACCTCACGATGTCTAGGAGCAGTTCTGTCAGAGATTTATCTTAGTCTTCCATATCTTGCCTTTACTCCTTCTGTTCCCCTTTCATTTCTTAATGATGCTTCTGAGTTCTGACAGTGGAAATCCCAAGCTGGAAGTATTGAGACCTTAAAAAAATGGATCAATTGAAAAGGAGCCTACACTTTTGCACATGCCAAGTTTACTGTTACTTTCTTCAAACTTAAATTCAACAAATAAATAGTAATTGTGCAAATATGTCATGTTTAATTTAAGGGGTTTACTTTCCATCCATGTAGAGATTCAACAAAACACCCCATACACACACACCTACACACACCCACAAGCTTTTGCTTACCACTGTGTGCAGCATATACAGTATATATTGCGCCATATTTTATCTTTAGTAAGGGAAACGCAATTGCTTCCTTTATAACATCCAACGTGTATTTGTGCCTGATGGTGTGTCGACAGATGAATACCAGGAGTGACTGTAGAAGGAACATCCCTTTTGTGGTGGGTGGTAATTGCATACTATTGCCTGATTGATTTTGGATTAACCATTTAATGAAAACAGAATGTGTTTGTGGAAGCACTACATGGCTGCTGGCTTGTCACCAGTGCCGTTTTGGTGAAAATGAGCTCACTGCTCGGTCCTATTAGACGACGCAGAGACTTAGCGCTGATACAGGACTTAGTCGCACAGATAATGGTACATTTATGGCCTTCACTGCTGCAGAGAGAGTGTGTGGGCTTTCAGCACCGAAGCAGCTGTTGAGGAAAGATGATTAAATATTTACCCAAACTCTGTAGAATTGGAGGACTTTTTATCTTGCTGTGTGTGGGATATAGCTCAATGGAGCTGAATGACTGAATGCAGGATGAATATAATTATTCTAGACAGGAAAGAAAACTTAAGGACACATGAGGCGTCAAGGTGGAGCGGGGAGGGGGGAGTTACTGTGCTGTGATTCCCCACACTACTGGGTAAAAATCAAAGCACCATCCGCAGGCCAGGCTACAGGAACAGGGTGTGGATGCTATTAATCTTCACTGATTATTTTCATGCTGAGAATGCAAAGTACTGCCTTTTTTTTACAATGTGAAACAGAAAAACCTTAAAGGAATGATGTCTTAATGTCTCTCTGCCCTTCTCTGAGACATTCCACCAATGACAGTCCAACCTGGACCATCTTCAAAGTTGTTTCTGCTTGTCAGGTAATTGGATGATATCTTCAGACAATGACGAGAACTGAATCTGACTGAATGTCTTTCAGAACAAGTGGTCTCCTCAGAAATTGATATGCATTGTTCCTGCATAAGCTACCATGGGATCTAGAGGAATCCCCAATTCCTTAACAAATGCATTTAAGTCTATGCCTAGTATTCCATTAATCAGCCAGAAGTCGTCCCCAGGGGGAATTGCTGATGGACATGGGATGCCAATCTTTTGCTAAAATGGCTGCCGGGCTTCAGTTTGTTTATGTGTCTGACTCTTTGTAAAGGCTGCAGGCTAATTGTGGATTAATTGTCCCTCCACAGTAATTTCTCTCCTATTATAAGATAATTCTGTTTCAGTGTATATTTTGGTTTCATACTTAAATACAGTTTAATTGTAGGTAACAGCTGCTGTCCATTATTTATTCTCTGAGCAAAAGCACATATTCAGGGTTGGTTTGCCTACACAGCATGTCCATCACAATGTTGTTTCATCCACCTGGACATTTTAACCTAGTGCCAAAGCGATGCAGGTGAAGTAGCTTCCACAGATGTGCCCCACCAGGTGAGGCTTTGAACCCATAAGCTCACGCTCACTAGGCATTATCTTAATGGTTACAGATGGGAATCTTAACAGTCCTTTTTCCCCCTGTTTTTGCTGACATTATGGGTTCCATGAGGCGAACATCTGAAAGCAGCTTTCTTGTCTGAATTTAGTGTTAGTTTGATTTAGCAGCTGGTGCATTCCCTCCGGTTCTAAACTAAGATTTCCTCAAATGGGTTTTTTTATTTATTCTATTTATTTATTTTTTCTCAGGGAGCATGCCCGAGAGTATGTTCAGAAGACAATATTTTATCTCTTTCTAGACCTGTGCAAACGCTCACAGAGGATCACCTTTGAACAGTGGGCCCGTCATGGGCGACATCAGCACCAGACCAAGCGTGATTTCATGCACAAAGTAGCACTTGGCACACGGCAGCCCTCCACGAGCAGTCAGCACCAGAGATCTCCCTTTCATGGTTAAACTCTTGGTGAGATTTACTGGCCGTAAATGAATGTCTGGGGAGACTGTCTTTGCTGGGCAAATATTTTAATGAAGAGTCTACTCCAAAGACTCAAGCTGCAGGGGAAGCTAAGTGCCTTTGGCAAATACAGGCCCTGAACCCCCCCATCCCCCCTCCCTCTCTCTCTTTCTGACATTTTATCTCTCTCTCTCTCTCTCTCTCTCTCTCTACCTCTCTTTGAAGGCAAGTGCTGTTCCACAGGTTTGCAGAGAGGGACAGGATATATGCGGCTCATTAATCAGACAGTTGCTCAAAGAAAATCCTTCTGCTCCATTTTATTTATTTGTCCATGACTCCGTGAAAAATAGCTTGTTCAAAAGCTTGTATCGGATGATAAGACTGGAGGGGAATGAAAACAAACAAACACACATGCACACACACATATTCACACACACATACACACACACACACACACATGCACACACACATGCGCACATGCACACACATACGCACACACACACACACACAACCACACAGAAAGCATTGTAATATATATATTGATGGACAAGCATGGTGAAGATTCAAGATGACATGTTTACTCACAAGAGAGAATTTTTCTGGACTCTGGCAACTATAACTGAAATTGTAAGGTAACACCGTATAATGTGTATCACATAAATTAGCCTAAATTAGACTGCTCCTTGGTAGCTAGGGTGGGTTAAATACAGAATTACCCCACAGGGTTCAATAAAACATCTTATCTTATGTTATCTTAAATGGAAAGCAAGCTTCCACTGGTTAAACAGATGTTCACAATAAAGCTTAAAAAGGCCCAGTAGCCAATGTTTTTCCAGATTGAGAGACAGCATTAGTCACTCCTTGACTGAAAACTTCTCTGTAAACTTCATAAGCAACACCAAATAGGTCTTAGCATGTAATCTCTCAAAATGAAGTTAACATGTATTTACTTCTCCCTAACAACCTGACGGAACTTGGATACAAGTCATCGTTGAATTCAATATTTAAGGGGGGGGGGGGGGGGGGGGGGGGGGGTAGGAGTTCACCATCATGAAAACTGTGAATCGTGAGATAGGATCGGCCAGTCCTCATGAACTTTGCATAAAATTCATATCCAGCAGTGGATTTACATGATTGCTTTTGATAGACATCCCTCATATCTCCAGTCATCAGTAAATAGGTTTTTTCTGTATGTTTCCATGCAGTGTTTCTACTTCTTAAACATGTATTATGTGGTAAAATAGCCTTAAAGCTATTTTCCACCAGCGACTATAATGATCCTTTATGGTGGATACAGGTCTGTTTGCCTTTATTTATTCTTGCTTGTCAGTCTGCAGTGCTCTGATTCACATCGCATGAATGCAGGAAAAAGCCAGACAGCAGCGACTGATCGAAACCTTTTTCGGAAAGACACTCTGACCATCTTTTCCTCTGTCTGTACAACACAAACACGCACAAACATGAACATAATGTCACTCTTTTTTTGCACTAGTTTGGGGATACGTATTTGTCTCGATGAATAAATGAAGAGAGATCTGAGAGAGCCGAGAGTGTAGAGGCGGCGCGTTCATTATTTAGAGTACTGCATCTGAATAAATCATGCCTACATCACCCTTAGCAGATGTTTGAGGAGGGGGTTTTTTTTTTTTTTTTTTTTTTTGTGGAGACAGCAGAAAACAGCATTGCACATTCCTGAGCCAAACAGCTTCTGAATCGGCAGTGGCGATGCCAGGCAAAGTCTGTACTTCTGAAATTTTCACTCGCCATTTTAATTAAGGCTTGTAGACCAGAAATCATAAAATGTAATCCCACCTTTTAGCCTGTGTTTTCACACAGTTGGTTAAATAATGTGTATAATGGGTAAGGTCAATACAGAAATTTCTGTTCTGCAGCTAATGTTTGCAGACCTGTCTGTAAAAGAAATGCCTTGAGGAAGCTTTTACATGGCTATATCAGGAATAAAACACTGTTTGTACTGTGCAGCCCTATGATACATTTTTCTTGTAGCCAGAACAGCTGTTGATAGGGAATTGTGTTAATTGTGTATCAATTAGCAGAAAATATGAACTCTCTCTCTCTCACACACACACACACACACACACAGGATAAACTGAAATATACTGTACATGCAAAAAAAAACACACACACACACACATACGCGCACACATACAATACATAACATATGCATAAACACACATACACTTTAAAGGGGAATTCAAAACAACAAACAACCGCAAAACAACATTTAGCTCATTTAACAGATCAAGTCGAACCAAGTCAAACTGATTCATTCTCTATGCGTGCCTGGCCTAAGAAATCTCTGCACAGAGATATAGGCAGTGAAAGGCACACATTTTGGAAGAGGTGTATGTCAAAATGACGTATATATTTCTACCCCTCCTCATTTCAGAAGAACTACAATGGGAGGGTATAATCTGAATTTGGAGATACGTACATTTGACACAGACGATTGGGAGCGTTGACCAAACACACATCAGAGAGATTTGGGGTAGCTGCTCTTTTAATTAAAAACAGTTTTAGTTTGTGACATAGCTAGCATAGTGGACTTGCTCTTCTGTGCTCTCTATGGCCCTTTCTTGATGAGGATCCACTGTCCTTGGATGAGGTGGGGAACATGGGTGGCATCTATAGTATACATACAGGAGCACTTTAGTAGGGTAGACCAGATACCAGATTGAAATCGCAGATCACCGAGAAATGTCAGCCAAACCCAATACTAGACACAACTAAGAAAAAGCAAAAATGTGTAGGCGTAGTATTGTTAATTATATTGCTAGCTAGCAAGCTTCACCACATTTGATTCCACATTTTAATCAAACAAGCTCAAGCTGGTTAACGCTGGCTGCCGTTAGCTTGCGGCTACTTGCGTTTTGCTATTGCTACAAAATAGTTTACTGAAAACATTTAAGTCCATGCTTGCAAAATGAGGTAACTAACCCAAACCTTGTAGACAGTGCAACTGCTTGGGAAGTGACTCATTTTTACATTGAAAACATTTAATATTTATCTGGTAGTAGAACTCATAATACTGCAAATTGATTTCTCAGGCCCACACAGGCTATTTCAGTCTTCATTCCACTAAAATGACAAATCAAGCATGTCATTTCACTGTTGATGCATTGTGTAGAAAAGGAATGATAAACGGCAATAAATGAACAAGCGACAAGCCTGATATTTTTGTCAGATAATTAATCGTTGGAGACTATCAGTATCAGCACTCAAATGAGGGAATGTCAACCATACATTTCCCCTTGCTGGCTTAACACCTTCATCTCCTCTCCCCCATTCTCTCTCACTACTATTATCCTATAAAAAACGTTTGTTCTTGTCAGTTTTCTTAGTATTCAGCTGTATAAATCACAAATTGCAGTCAAGTTAAAACCACACAATTTGTCCCACACAATTTTTATTTTTAGCAATAAACTGAAGTGAACCCTGAATACACCTAGATTTTCTTTCATTTGTGGCTAGCTAATTAGTAGTTAGCGAGTAACATCACCCTCTCTCCAGCCAAGTAGTAATGCCCAGCTCCCCCGTTTGTATTAAGCAGGAGTGTAAATCTGTGGCTGGTGTTTTCTGGTGTCCGCCTATGGACAGTAAGTAGCCAGCCATTGTAGTCTGTAGTAAAGCAGGTTATCTGGAGCATGCGCAGTAGTTTCGGGCTATGTCTCTGCACTCACTGCAGGTAGAGAGCTCTCTGAGCAGTCATTTCAATCAGGAGGACAGGTTCTCTTCTACAGGTATAAGTTCATTTTACAGTTTAATTATCCTTTAAGAACACATCAAGTACAGGCACACAAACATACAAATGCCCACACACAAAAATAAAAATCTCTCTCTCTCTCTGTCTCACACACATGCATGCACACACACACACATAAACAACACACAACCACACACACGCATGCACACACGCACAGTTATACATTGACATCCAGTGTATAAAACCATAATGCACACATACACAGGTAGGCACACATACGTACATGTATGAAGAGTGAAACGGCTCAGAGCGCATGGAGACGCATCACGCGCATTGTATCCCTGCTCCCATGTTTCCAGGCTGATAAAACAGGATTTCTGCAAAAAGACAGCTGTTATGCAGTGCCCCAACGTTCCTGCATTTGTAGACTTTACATACACCACAGAGAGCATTTATTTTTAATCACTCTCACAGTTTTTTTTTCTTCTTTTTGTATTTAATCTGTGTTTAAGGGAAAATGCTCACAGCATTTCAAGCAGCTCTGGGATTATCATTTGTCTCAGGAGAACAACGGTAACTGGAATGCTTTAGAGCCCTGCTGCTCAAAACATCAAACAATATGTAAAAAAATAAAATAAATAAAATCAAATTGTTGCATTCCCAAAAACATGCCCTTGTATGTAAAGCCTATATATGTGGATTTTTCATTGTCAATCTGAGCATGTGGCAGATTTAAATGCCTACCCCCGCTTTCTATTTGCTTGTTTATTTCTCAAATATTGTTCAAGACATTGAATTACCATTGGATCTTGAAATGGACATCTTTACATGTAAAACCAATCGTTAGAATATATATATATATATATATATATATATATATATATATATATATAAATTCCATATTTAGTCACAGATATTGATAGTAGAATGACATGGTAAAATTACACAAAAAGTCCTGTTATTTTACCATTACGTGAGCAGCACTTTTCACTGCTTTACTGGCATACCTTTGGGCTATTGCTGGCTTTATCTTGTTGCTATGACGTAATACAATTTGTTGGTAGTGAAAGAATATTTTCATGAACTCCCTAATGGATGCTATTGTCCAGAGTGTCATGATTGGGGGGTATAAATGCATATGGAACGGCAGGGACAGGGTGCTTGTTAAATGGATGAACTACACGGCAATGGTGATTCTTAGAATCTCTGTATTTGGTGTTGTTGTCATGTTTTGTCTACTAATAAAGCTAAAACACAGATTTTGTCGTTTCCATTTATAGTTTTGTTGCAGGAGCACTGTATGTGTGAGATCAGCAATCTCAGGATGCTGGCGTCTCTAGAGGGCTTGTGTGAAGGGGTTAAGGACTGAAAAATATAAGATGGAGGGAAAACACATTGTAGCCATGGATTACACATACTTTTTACTTACATTAAAAAAAAAAAAAACTATTGCAAAATGTTTTCTAATTTAATGAATTATTTTGACTCTTGCTGTGCTACACGATGCCAGTGTTGCTGCATAATTGTATTTTTCACAAGTATCAGTATAATTAAAATTTGGACGGGATCATTTAAATGCAGAAATTTATTCTACTTGTTAACCATAATTAATGCGTTATGTAAACAGATATGATGGAATGAACAGTGTACTTCACCTTGAAAGCGACGGGGCTATTTCAAGCAGATAGCAACATCTCACAGGAGAGGACACTAAATTACCCAATAAATAAAGTATGAATCCTTTGAAAACGCTTTTTAGAATTGGCTTCAGCCTCAACAAACAAACTATGCTGTTATCTAACGAAAGCGTTTAATTAGCAGAACCTTGGAGGAAGTCATAAATCATTTGGCCCCTCATTTTTTGGAGAATGTGACACCTGTGCCCCATGTAAACCTGATAAAGAAGATAATTAACAAATGTGAACATCCAACAGAAACAGATAAATGTGTGCGCCAGTGAGTGTGCATGTGTGTGTGTGTGTGTGTGTGTGTGTGCGTGTGTGCATATGTTTGTGGTTTTATAAATGGTATTTCTCTGGTGTTTATCATATATATATTTTTTTTTTTAAATATTATAACCGGCTACTATGATCTGTAGATGGTATTGTTCAACAACCACTGGGTATGCTGAATGAGAAAGCTACATTTGCTAAAAGATGCAGCCTGGCATGTAACATATTTGAATATTTTTCAATTATGTTTTTATTCTCAAATTTTCTGGGTTAAATCATTTTACTTTCTTCCCCATGGTTATTTTCTCATCTTTTAAGAGTCTTCTCAGGTGGTGGCACTGGTTGTGTAGTCCCTCACTGGGAGTTTTTATCCTGATAGGCAATCCTTCACCCCTCCCCAGGAAAACATCATCCTGTAGACCTCATTACTGAGCTGCACTGCGGGCATGCTTTGATAAAAGACAACAAATGATGATGACAAAAAATATAAGGTGGGGGTGACAGGCAAAAAAAAAAAAAAAAAATTCTGATTGACAACATAAGAAAAGTAACTGTATGTTCTCTTACTGGGTGGCTGAGGCCTGGGTTTGGAGTGTGGTCAGGCAGGGCGATGAATGTGGGCAGTCAGATATCATGGTGGCATGTCAGAAGTCTTTCCAGCTCATCATTTCAGTTCTTCAGATATTTCATTACTTCCTCTCCGTGTGGGATGGGGCTTCATGCTGAAGTCTCCGCGGCCATGATTCATCCCTGTCTCCGATCTGTGGGAGAACTCTGGAGTGGAATCCCATCCTGAGATCAGGAGGCGGGCCCATAAATCATGCTTGAGCAGCGCCATGACTAGCGATAGTCAAGGGCTGCTGCTGTGGTGGAACACGCCATCCATCACCGTGGTAACATTTCCTCGATGGAAGGGCTTTCCTCATCTTACTGTATGTTCTTACTGGCATCGCTAAGCAGTGACTGAACGTGTAAAAAAAAACACTTCTTTTCGCAAATCTTTTCTTAAATCTTAAAATACACATCATTTTAAAATTACATGCTGGGCAGAACAATAACAGCTAATTCCATTAATTAGAAGGCTTTTAGTAAAGAAATGACTGGGTTGCTGTGAAAGATCATGAAATTTCATGAAATACCATGTTTCCAAATACAGTAAGTGTATTTAACAGCATTCTTTATCCTTTGTTTTTGTTTCCTCTCACCCTAAGAGATTTACTGTAGGATACTCCGTTAAAAGACTCAAGATCCCCTTCCACCCTTTTATATATATATTTTCCAGTTTGGGATTTTTGCATTTGTTGCATGATTAGTGCATCTGTTGCATGTATAGCTAAAAATATTATTTTAAAACATTCACTAAAAAAGGAAAAGAAGAGGACCTACCCCACATATGAGACTTAATTTGGTCTTACTGAGATGTACATGGAATAAATCAGGTATTGCAAATGGACTCAGCAGACTCCTGCTAAAAGTGCAATTACGCAACTCAATGCGCATCCCTTTAAAAGCAAATTAAATCACTTGCAGCCAAAGGTTTGCCATGAAGCCAGCCTCCTAGGTCCTTCTGATTATGCTTTTACTCAAACAATGTCAACCAGATGAAATCCCTTCATAAGAAAAGCATTTTGGATGGATGTGACACATTTCCACTCTCCTTTAATGAGCACAGAGGTAATGATTGATATGTACAAGAATACTTGCTTTGACAGTTTCTTTATGAGTCTCAAGTGTGGATTGCTCAGGACAGGAAGCCTCTCATAAATGGGACACTAGCAGAATTGGCAAATAACCGCACCAGTAAAATTTGACCTTGACAAGCAATGCGCAGTTCACAACAAAGTCAGAAAATGTGTGTGCCCAAGCTCGGCAGAATTTCGCCTGAATCACCCATGTGATAATAAATATGTAAGTAAAGTAAATTAACGTATTTAGCACAATAATGGACACAGCTTGGATGCAGCTTTTATTTTCTTCCTGAGGCTGACCAATAATGTGGAAGATAACTGGAAGATGAGACACACATTTAACGGAAAATGAAGCTGAAATGGATGCACAGACATGGTTGTCTGTGCACACCTGCCAAATTCCTTGGGAATTCCTTGGGATCCCCCCCACCACCACCACCAGCACCCCTTCCACGTCATCACAGATTGGAAAACATATTTGCAAGTCTTTGTTTGCAGGCGTTTTTGATTATTGTCTGTTTGGCAATATACGTTTCTAGCAACGTGACATCTTTATGGTGTCCATTTTTGTGCCGGTCCGAGGTATTTATATTGCTGTTTGGCCGAGAGAGGACTCTGACAAACTAAACAGGAGTATGGATTTCCTCTGGCTAAAAACCAGACGTTCAAGTGGAAATGACTCTCATTTCTTTCCCTTTGTGTCATCATTCACGATCGATCCGCTGTGCGCTATAAGTATCAGTAATGTCGGCGGGAGAAAATTACACTTTTTATTCTCCAGCAAGGCCCTCTTTGACATCTCAACACCCGTCCCATCGATTGGGGCCGGAAATATCTTATTGCGAATCCTCGCGATCCCCGGCGGTCCCCTCCGCTGTACGAAGTGATAAAGCTCGCGGTGTCCTCACCTGTCCCGGGTAAGCCCGGGTTTGACAGTGAGTCACCGCAGCCCTGCGACGTGCCAGGAGCACCTGCTCGCATTAATTCCCAATAATGCAGCGGGCATATGCTCTGATTTTACCCCTCTGCCTTATGAATATATGCAATGTAGCATATGTTTGAATCTGCGACCACCTGTCCCCCCCCGGTAATCTGATATTTAGTCGGGGCAAATCTGTATTCAGGTCCTCCGTTATCAGAAAATAAATTCACTGCGAGGGATCTGCCGCGGCCGATGCCGCAGCTGCCGACAACGATCTGTGGCGTAGCGCGCGGAGGTATATCACACAACGGCATTATTTATTCATTCGCTTGTTTGATGGAATTTCTGCTCGGATGAGGGGGCTGCTGGGGTGCTTATAATTGTGCGGTGGGTTCGCTAGCGTCTCACCCCCCCCCCACCCCCCACCCCCCCTCCCCGTTCTCTTCCCGCTCCCGCTCACTGACACCAGCCCTCCTCTTTAATCCTCGTTTGACCCGAACGTTTCCTAGTGATGGCATCGGCCCAAAGTCAGGCACGACTGTGAAATCTTTCGCTGCTGCTTGGAACAGGACTCATGCGATGGTTGCGATCAAGGAGCTCTCATCTTTGGAAGAGGCACACTTCTCTGCCATCATGCCTTTTAAACGATGGATTAATAAAGGCTAGACAATAATCCCTCTGTTTTACACCCATGACTCTTATTGTAGATTCAATCATTATTTGTATTTGTTGATTTATGGGAGGAGGTTAGGTTATGCCATTAAAATCAGCAGGAGCACTAAAATATGAAAATATGAAAAATAATAACAAAGAAATTACAATCGATCAGATATACAAAATTTAAGAACGAATTATCTGTTAATTATCTCGTAATATTTTAAGTTAAAGTTGAAGGGGAAAAAAGCTACAGGTGAAGAATCCCCACTGAAACTACCTGTGCCCATATCACCTGTGTAACCAACACGAATATTCTCCACATCCACAGGCACTTACTTTAGTGCTAACGTGACAACTTTTTCCCTTCATATTTCTTGCTTATTTTCTCAAAGGCAGTGGACTCGGTCACGCTCCTTCTCTTCTCTCTCACTCTGTCTCTCTCTCTCTCTCTTATCCCCATCTCATATTTCAGCTTCATTGAATTCCGTGACAGAAGTCATTTTGTTTCTTCCATGTTATTACAGGTCTGCTAACTGGAGAGGAGGCTGGAGAGTAGAGAGCAGATTATTGGGGAGCAGGATATCCCAGTTCATCACAGAAGCTCAGGCATGCTCTATAGTTTCCCACGCCACCCAGTTACTGATGAGGCCCTCCCTGCTGTCCCAGCTACAATCCTCTAAAGCCGCGTTTCCACCAAAATTACCCGGAACTTTCAGTCCCAGGAACTACTTTACCAGGAACTAAAAGGTTCCTTCAGCCAATGGTTGTCTGCGTTTCCACCGGGGTCTAAAGTACCGCGAAGATTAGGCAAATTAGCCCACTGACGTTGTCGTCGGTCCATCTGTCATGATATCTTCTGTAACCCCATACTACCACCGAAGTAGCCTACATTATTTTCTAATAACCGGGACAGCCCGGAGGGGTTTATTCCACTTATATACAACGGGTTACCAACAATGACTATATATGGTTACTTTTGTATTTATTGATTTTCATATATCCTCTCAAACACATTCATTAACAGCAGAAAACATGCACACGTTGTAAACAATTTGCTGTTTTATTACTTTCTCGTCGTCAATTCCATATAGGCTAATCGCAAAATGACAAGAATACAACGAAAACTCGGACTTGCGTGAAAATGTAAATTAGTAGTGGTACAGCCACCGTTTGCTTTCCTTCGAAGTTACTGCTAGCCGAGCAGCGAAGTGTGCCCTCCAGATGCGAACCATGCACCATAAATGAGTCCATAGTCTTCCTGGTCTTTTCGTGGAATTGAAAAATGGCAGTAAAATTGAGTAAAATTACGGCAGTCTGAAAAAGCTAAAGGGAAGATTACTAGAATTAACCTGTTATTTTACCCGGATAAAAAGTGCGGAAGGTGATTTCCAGTTTGCTTGTACTGTATCACCAATGTTAATTATGCAGAACTACTGCATACCTCACATAACTGTATCAAACGTTTTGAGTCGATTACAACGGGCTAACAAAGAAAATCCGGAAGAAAATATTCAGCAACCGAATTAATCCGTTTGAATGTTTTGGTAGCCTACGTAATATGCTGCCCCAGCACGAATGCTTAGCATTTTATAAAACGAATACTAAAGCAAGAAAAGAACAGAAGAGCACACGTTATAATTCCAAGACGTTGATAGGCTATAACCAAAAGTAGGCTACTGCGCCGCATAACATACAAGTTTGATTTGAAGTTATTATGAAAATAAATTGGTTTGCCGCTGCATATTTTCAAACATGGCGGGTAATGGCGGAAAATAAATACAACACAAACGCTACGAGTACTCGACCAATCAGAAATGTTCAGCGCTGCAAGCTCCACCCAAAAGGTTCCTGTACTTTCGGAAAGTACTACCCCCCGAGCAGGAACGTTTTGGGGGGTAAAACAAAGCCCCCAGAACTAAATTTAGACCCTAGTTCCTGCGGTGGAAACGCACTGAGTTCCTCAAAAGGTTCCTAGTTCCGGGGTATAGTTCCTGCGGTGGAAACGCGGCTTAAGTCCCTCCCAGCGGAGTGGGATCACAGTGCCCTCCAACACACTCTTATCCAGTAATACTTTTAAAGATGTCCAAAGGGTCTATTTGAGTCCTTATCTCTCTATGATAAGGAGTCAAAAATAAATCATGATGATAGATTAGGATACAAGGTAGGATTTCTGGTGATGCATGTCTTTACGTATGCATATTTTCTAGGAGAAAGGCCCTTTTATACGGGCTCATTGAAAGCAAATTTAAGTGCTTTCTGAACAGTTGTACTTCCCCCCCCAGGGGCTACTTCTGCTAGGGGATGCCATCCAAAATTAAACAGCATTTTCTCAAGAGCCATGCTTGACCTTCAGAAATTAAGACTTAACTTTTAAAGAAATTCCTTCTGATCAGCTGGGTTGAGCCAGTTATGAAAAAAACAAATAACCAAACAAAACAACAAAAAAAACAGTTAATTATCCAGCCTCATAGCTATTTTTGATCAGGCGAACTTGGGGTTACACCATGACAGTTGCAGCAATTTTTTTTTAAAGATGAATTTTTAAAATGTAAACCAACATTTCAAACTCTCGGACAAATAATTGCAGACTGAAGCGAGCCTCATAGGTCTGCATCCATCCACAGATGTGGGCCAAGCCAGTCCCCCTGAGGCACATGTAAATAAATAAATGCATAAACAAATAAATAAATAATATTAAACAACTATTTGTGAAAGTCAAACAGAACTCAACTGACAGTAAAACCCCCAGGACTGAACAGTTTTTCTGCTCCTTCCAGCATTTCTCAGCAGATTTCAGTATCTAACTGTTACTCACTCGACTGAGACTGACTGCTGCTCTGATCGTTTTTGTTTCTGCTAGCCCCTCTCCTCAGGATGTCTCCCTCCTGAAGTGTGTCCTCATTTAAACTTGGACAATGGTGGATTTATTTATTTTATTTTATTTATTGCACACGGATGACTGGGCACTTGTGCCTCCCTCTTCAATGATTTCATTGACCTTGTTTCACCCTCTGCTGCTCAACTCTGCTGTCACATTGGGACACAAACGTGTGTGTGCATGTGCATGTGTGTGTGGCCCCTGGCCTCATCATAGAGTACAGTGCAGAAGTGTGCATCATATCAGTTAAGAGTATCTTGTTTTCACCTTTTGTCTGTTCACATCTTCTCCTGCTGTGAGTCAGATAGCAGATTCTTGAGTTGTCCCTGAGTTGATATTTCCAATGCAGTTCTATATAGGGCTTTAACGGTATGAACGATGGGTACAAATCCATGATATACAAAATAAATAGAAATAAACAATATTTGATCACAGACAAAGTGTACTACAAAAAATCTAAATAAAATCAAATCATCTTTGTAGAAGCCTCCTGATATAGTGTATAACATCAGACCATCCCGACTGGCTACCCTCTTTCACTAATGTGAAACAGTCATAAAAAGCTAAACAAGACACTCAGAAGGGGATTATACTGGAGATACAATTAATAAATGAAGATACTGCAACATTTAAAAGTATAAAGTCAAACATAATTTTTTTTTAACTTTCTGATATACTGCAATAGAATATGCAGTTATGAAATATATTTATCGTTGTATTTTAAAGAATTCCTAAAGTTATCACACATTCAATTTCTGTAATGGAACAGAGGCTAAAAACATCTTCAGACGCACGACACAGGTTCCTGCTGGCACTGATCTCCTGACTCATCATTGCTTATCTTGATGTGTATGATTCACAGGCTTTGCCTCAGTATTTGAGCAAGCAGAGCTGCATGCTGAAATAGATTAGACTGTAATATGGGGCTCTGGGAGAGACACCAGCGAGTTTTTATGGTAAGACATGGTGAGGATTTTTCTCTGCATTAAAGAAAATGTGTGTAACATTGTATATATATATATATATATACAATGTTATTCAAAATGTTTACTGTGATTCTTAAAAAAAAAAATTGCCATGTGGATTAAAAAAATGTACTGTAGTTTATTTTAGTCACAGATGTGCAAACACAATATATGACTGTGTAGTAAATTATATAATACTGCATCCTGCAAATTAAATTTCAGAAATGCATTGTACAACCACCTTATCAATTTAACAGATTAGTATCCCCATCCAATAATATTTTTAAATTATATTTGTGTATAATGTTTCTTTCCTGATGATTGAGGACATACAGAACATATGCTTGCATTACAAGGCAGTTATGCATTATGTATGCATTTATCTGTGCGCATCATATATTACCGCTGACATGCATCGTGAATAGGTTCCGCTTGATTTACTTGAGGGTTACATGGGAATGAAAAGTGTGTATATAAGTATTCAATCTACTGTCATAGTCCTTTCCTATTAATTTAGTAGAATGGAGAAAGTGCTCTATCTGCCTGCAATAATAGATTATGTGGATTCTATGTGAGTTCCACCTGAAGGCAGAAAATTATGGTGCATCATAAGGTTTTTATAATGAAAAATTCAGCGTCTGTAGATATTAATTCGATGATTATCATCACTCTTATCCATTTTGTTTTAGCCTAGGAGGAGGGAGCCCATGAAAGAATAAATCACAGCATTTGCATGCAACGCACAATTTATGTGGAAGCTAAAAAAAAATAATAACGATAATAAAAAAACCATTAGAGGTGTTTTTTTGGGCATAAAATAAAATAGCCTTTTTTAACGGGTAGGGTGGGGGGCAGATACACGTGAGTTATGTTACAAGTTTTAACTTTGCTCTGAAAATAAATAACTTTGCTCGATCCAGCGCGAGCGTGTCACGCACCGCGTGTTCAGCAGCGTGTGATTTCCCCACCGCAGCCCGTGTTCACGACGCATCTCAGACTAGGAGATGAGTCTGAAGTGCCTGGAGATCCTGAGACAGGCCTAAATTCTGCAGAATTTTGGAAAAGAATAAAAGCTATTCAGAACAGATTTAACAGATTTAGCTGTGAGAGTATTTAATGATGCAGGTATTTAAGCGTCCTTTTCAGCGCTTCTAAACTAGTCAGGGGTTAGTAATAAGGGGCATACCTTTTGTGAGAATATGTTTACAATAGGAGTCATAGTTATTTTATGCACATGATTATATATTATACATTATATATTATACAGTGAGCTTTAAGAGAGCTTTCAGTGTCCAGTTTTGATTCTAGCCTTTTATTGGCGTTTGTCAACATGAGGACCAAGAGTTGTGTCATTGAAAGTCAAGGAAGTCATTATGAGGCTGAGAAACAGGATCTTCCGGTGAGAGTGGTGTAGTTTAATAACACTGTCCACTGCATGTCTTGTTGCAGAGTATGTGGAGCACATGCTAATGTGTTGTTCTGGCACTTCTGGAAATGAAAGAGTTGTCTGGAAAGTAGAGCCTGGATTTGGATCAGGGGAACAATCAACCTAGGTAATCAATCCTCTACATGTCAAACCCCAGACTGAGACATGTGACTCTACATGTTGGAATCTTGACAGAGGCGTTGTATATTGATAGAAGTCATTTTTAGTGATCATCTCAAAAAACGTTTTCCCATTATTATTAGATTTTTTGGGAAATGGGAAATGGTTTGGATGGGAATTCCTGGGAATGTGTTTCCCAGTGTTAAGCCTTCATGTGCTCTGTTGAGAGCCATGGAGGCATGAAGTCACCAAGGGAGTTATTGATCAAATAGGGGATGCCTCTCAGTTTAATATGGATACTCAGTAAATGGATTTAGATTTTATGAATAGACATGGACTTTCATCCAAATCGGGGATTAGTAGGTTCTTTGAGTGTCATAGAGAGGACAGACATTGGAAAATGGATTATCTTCCTGATTTCAATCAACCAGCGTCCACAGATTCTCAGGTTCCTGTTCTCTTTGAGAGAGAGAGAAAGAGAGAGAGAGAGAGAGAGAGAGAGAGAGAGAGAGATGGTCCACTGGGGTCCAATCAGAATCTCAGTTAAAACAAACAAAAACAGGTTTCCAAATGAATCTCGTTCCAATGACCATTAGGTCCTTTAGTTTTAAATCAGTTTCCAAGAAGATGGGGTAGCAACCCTAAATGCTTTTGTACTTAATTCAGTTTGAGTCTTAAGTACAACGAACAGACAAAAGTCTTGGGTCTGCAGATTGTACTGAGATCCATAGATCATAAAAACACATTAGTACATTAGGAGCATCCCCAAGATGGCTCTATAAATACATTTCTGCCAGTGGCTTGTAAAAAGACCACAGAACACAAGTTATACTGACAAGTCATACATTTACCATTAGTTATGAACCTCAAAGCACTATGATAAACTGTGTCTAATGACGCTGAGCTGAAGCATTCATATACAACACGTCACCATAATCAAAGTAGTGATAGGAATGTAACAGGAGCCATCTTCTTTCTTGCATCAAAGGAAAACAAACGTTTTTTTTTTTTTTTTTCTAAAATTAAAGCCCGGTTTCAATCTAAGTTTTTACATGATGAAAAAATATGAAACTTAAAAAGAAAGACCATCATAAATTAAAAAGCGGAATCAACCTCAATCACCTTGTTTTGGAATGTTACCATCTGCTTATAGTTTGTTAGGTTGTTCCTGTCTCTTGACAACAACTTCAACTCAGTAATCATACCAACTGACAACATGGTGGGGCTTAGAGAAATGTCAGTGTCAATCAGAATTGTCATGAAGTAAAGTCTACCAAATTTAACTTAGTAGTCTGTGACTTCAGCTGACAATTGTAGAAAAAGCTGCTGTCCAAAGAGTCCTATATGTGCAGTGTATGCAAATGAGTAACCTGTGCAACTTAACACCAGAAAATATTGTTACTGTGATACTGATCACTATGAAAAAAATTAATAGGAGCTACAATAATGATGTATTTTGCCTCACCTCAATTGAAGTAAGCCTTGTTTCATTTTTTAATTTTCTTTTTTGTTAAAAATGTAATGCTTCAAAATCTTCAGCTAATGCTTGGAAATCTCTTTCTCATCTGGCGAGGTGTGTGGCACAGTCCGTGGGGCTGCCAGCTCTGTGCCAGTCCCTCCGTGAGAGCAGGGGTTCGGTCCCCAGCCATGGCACTTTCTAACGCGGGACCCCTTCTCTATCTAAATGGTAAATGGTAAATGGACTGCATTTATATAGCGCTTTTATCCAAAGCGCTTTACAATTGATGCCTCTCATTCGCCAGAGCAGTTAGGGGTTAGGGGTTAGGTGTCTTGCTCAAGGACACTTCGACATGCCCAGGGCGGGGTTTGAACCGGCAACCCTCCGACTGCCAGACAATCGGTCTTACCTCCTGAGCTATGTCGCCCCTATCTGTTCCCTTCTCTGCTTTCTCCATCTGAGAGGAAAGAGGGAATCTTTTTCTCAACACTCGATGCCTGGGAAAGCTTGCTGAGAGACGGGTCAATAGGTTAACCTGCTTCCTTCAGGGCATGAAGCCCAAGGTGGCAGTCAATGCACACGTTGAGATTTAAGTGTGCAAATGCAGTGTAAACCCATTACATGTAGCATTACTTAATAGGGTCACACACACAGATTCAGTTTGCTTCTGCTTGGATCCTTTAACTTCTGCTGGCCACTATCAGCTTTCTTTTAATTTGCAGACACCGAGCTATTTTGGACCCTCTGGCATTGCGCACATTAATTAAATAATTTCAGTTAATTTGTTCAATTCACCTTCTGTAAAAAGACTTTTCATAAATTCTGGGATTTGGCTACCGCATAGTGTAATTACAGAAAAAAAACACATTTGAATGGAATTTGAAAAAAAAACAAAAACATTTCCCAGCTGAAATCTTGACCTGCTGAGTCTAATTGGAGCCCCCCTCCCATGCAAAATAATTTAATAAATGAATGCTAAATACAATCAAAAGTAAACAATCTACTTTTTCAATTTCACACGCATGAAGTGCCAGTAAATGCAAGCTATTTATGAATTTGTCAAACTTTGTTATGGAAAAATGTAAGAACAAAGGCCTTGGGCTTTGTGTGTGTGTGTGTGTAGGTGTGTGTGTGTGTGTGTGCAGTGTGACTGTGCAGGAACATGTAACACAACATTGCAAGTAGACCAATATTCATTCTGTCATATTGTGACACGTACCAATTTGTGTAGTCTTTCTAATTAGGAAAACAATATTTGACACTTTGACATTAATTAAATTAAAGCAGGTACTGCTCATAAATTCTGCCCAGCAGCCCATTGGGAAGTACCATGATCAATCTAATCTTGCTGTGCATTTATTATTTGTGTTTCTGCTAGTAACAGAGCGTATATTTTTCATCTTCTATTGAAGAATTGGCCGATTCAACTTCAGTATCAGAATGTCCAAACAAGGCAATTGTGGGATTTCTCTAGATTTAAACATATGCTGCCCCCTTTCCTCACACTCTGAAATATTTCTAATGGCTTAAGCAGCACTGTCTCCAATATGGATGCCAAAATTTCAGGAATCTCATGGTACCACAGCACACTTCTGGTGCACATTCACTCAAGGTTCACGTTTCCTTTGAGACTAAGAGATGGCTGCAAACGCCTGGAAAACATAACATGGTATTCAAAAAGCACTCGCAAAAAGTCAGTGTCACTGCCTTTTTCTGCTGATTGGGACACAGGTGCACCTAGACGATTGGTGCTCATCTTAGTTTCCATTTGTATGTGTAATTATGGGACGTTACTCCCATAGCCTGCCTATAGCAACTGATGCTACCCAGAGGCTACTCTTCAAGTGATTCACTGCCTGTGTCCGATGCTTTCATGGGATATCAACTTTTTTCTTGTGCCTCTTGGCAGCTTGCCATCCTCATCCTTCTTTTATGTCTCCTGTGGATAATCTCATCACACACAAAGTGCTAGCTTTACATGCAAATGATTTCCACACTGGTTTCCAGTCCCCCGTGTGTTAGGACCAATGTTAATCTAACATATTATATTCATGCACACATGTTTTTATAACTAGATAGCAATATGGTAATACTTCTTGTGAAAACGACCAGTTCTCCCTTGTTACTGTAAATCGTTCACAAACTGTAATGTCTAACAGTTTCTCATTTGTCCTTTCCTGATCATTCTTTGTGATTCTGACAGGGTTATGATATAAAATTTAGCCCTGTGATTAAAAACTCCAGGAAACCCAAGCTACTGTCAAGGCTGGCTACCTGTCTGCTGTCACTTATTTACATTCCACAGCCCACCAGCTGAGCAGCGCTGTCACTGTACAGAAGAACAAACTTTATTTGCAGTGACACAGGCTAATTGCAGATGCCTGATCAGAAAGAGGACTCACTGGTCTGTGATGTGACAGGATTGGAGAAACCCAAGAATCCTACAGATTGGAACCCTTTCCTCCCTTCCAGCTACCCAGTATCCTTTTCTAAAAGAGAGATCTCACTCACATTATTATCATAAAAAAAAATTTCTATTATAGATAGCAACAAGTACTGTTGTGTGTGTGTATGTGCGCACATACTTAGGCAAAGAGCGAGAGTGCCACTAATACTATTATAAGGGTCCTTATTTGTCAACCAACTTCAGCGCGTTCTCTGTTTGGTTAATATGAGGAACAGCTCAAGTGTGAAGAAACCCAATCAAACTAAATCAACAATGTAAAACATTGTTTGGAAATGAGTTTCAATTTGCGAGTGAAGTAGAGGGAAATGCATTCGCTAACAGCTGAAGATGCCTGCAGCCGGAGGGTCGCTGTGGGTTCGAGTGAAGTAGACTTCCCCCTTATTCTAATTAAACGCGTGATAAACGAGCCTCGCGGCAGTGATTAGCAGCGTATTTACCATCTGACAAGAGAGAGCAGAAAAGAGTGATGTGATTGACAAGAGGGTGGAACAGGCCAAAGCAATTTTATGTTTTGGGCTGTCATTAAATGCAAAACATGCTCCTTTAAAATAAAATAATAATACATTTTGTAAAAAATTTTTTTTTTTTTTTTTTTTTTTTTTTTAAGTGCTTGCTGCCCTGCGTCGCTGCGGCACAGAAAGCCAGTTGTTAGAGGCTGTCATTTTAAGAAAATTCAGGGTCCGTGACTTCAAGCGCAGGCTGCTTTTCCGCAGAGGAAAAAGGGTACTGCGTTACCTTGGTGACAGCTCTCGTATGTGGAATATTGCTCTGAGTGTTAGAAAATCCAAAAGACTTTGCGCGGAATGTGCCCATATGTCCATCACCCCCGGACCCCGCGGGGGGAATAAAAATTGAGAAACAGCATGCCTAATATGATGGGATGTCAGAGCCAGACGTTCGTTGGCCGAAATTACAACGGGCGAGGAGGAGACTGCAAATGCGCCCGACGCAGAGACATGAGAACAACGTGCTGCTGAACGTGACCGGCGAGGCTGCTTTCCCGCTAAAACCCGCGCGCTTTTCCCTGGTGTCTGAAAAGGGCTTTAAATTAGAAATATTACAATTTTTTCACCGCTGCTTTTTATTTACACAGGGCTGTCAGTGAACGTGCGGCACACTCAAACTATAGTTCTGCAGAAGTACATGTGCTATATGTATTTGCTACGCTGTAGCCTATATGCTTCACAAAATGGAGTAATTCGCTATAACAGTGAAGGCCCTCGTTAACCTGTCACAGCTTTGTTTAATTAGGCTGAATGAGATGAAGTGTGGAAAAATGAAAGCAAAAAATCAAGCAAGATGCTTTTTTTCAGATTACTAATCTGACATCATAGACTCACTTGGACCCACTCCAAAACAGTGTTTGATGCAATTACAAAAAAGAAAGGGGACATGCCAGCTAATACTATATGCAATATGGGATAATTTTTTCTCTTTGTTTTTCGAGTGTTTGACAAAACAATTTCTATTTCATTCTGCCAATGCTGTTGAAAAACATTAATGGTGAAAAATCGGACTACACGTAATTTGCTCTTCTTCTCTGTACAAGCACAACAACGGCATTTGCAAAAGGAAAGTGGGGTTTGAGTAAACGTGACACGGTAGCAGATTTATTCAAGAATAACACTGAAATAAATAACTGCAACCCTATATGCAACAGTCATGGAAGGATCTTTAGGAGACACATTACTGTGCTTGCAGCTCTCTCTCAGAATATGCGCACACTTTCCATAAACAAATTAATATTAATGTGACCAGCCAATGTTGTACATCAGTTAAGCCGCTTGTCTTCACTCAGACGATTACAGAGATGTCAAGTGAATCAAACACATGCACGATGAAGAATGTTTTGTCATTTGAAGTATATACACACTCTCTCCACTGAAGCTGCTAAAATACCTGACGCAAATGAACAATGTCAAAATATAGTACAGCCAGTACTCCATATTACGAACTCATGCCTAATATGAGAGCAGATCTTTCTTATAAAGATTGAATTGTGCACGTTGCTCTAGGTTTCCTTTCATTGGCTGTGCTCCCCAGCTCCAGAGCACAGCGGATTGGTACAAGGGGTTCTCGCTGGCCAGTGCTGTCCTGGTGCCACGTGGTAGGTGGGAACACACCCTTTTTTCAAAGTGTCAGCTGTCTGCTTTCCCGGTGCAAAGAGGTCGCTGGCTCCGGCAGCCATGTCAGGCAGAATATAGAAGTGATGCTGCTATCTTCTGGGTAATGAGACTTGGTGACAGGCTTCTTCCAGCGATGCACATGCTCTCTGGCCACTGCTGCTGTAAGCTTGGTCATTGCTGGAGTGAAGCCATGGTGTGCTGGTTGCCTGATTCACTATTTTATTCACTCCTGGTTTTAAGATGTATGGTTGTGTTGTTCATACAGTTCCCTGAAGACTAGACAAATGCAGACATATGAACACACAAACACACACGTATATTTGCGCACACGTGCACACACACACACACACACACACACACACACACACACACAGACAATACCTACCTAATACCATACAAGTTTTACTGTATTGCTTGCATTTAGATGATGTGTATGCGTACATGCTTGTAGGCAGACCACTGGCAAACTTTGTCTCAGAATGTCCAGTGGTTCTTAAGCTAGATAATGTTCACACTATAGAAAAAAAGTTTAATTTAAAAAAGAACAGAAGGCAACTTCCGTAATGAATCTGTAGGCTTAAATGAATGACCAGTCACCATGCATATCAGTTTAAAAATAAGTACTTTTTTCCCCCTCTCTTGACCACTCTGTGATTCACTGCAGGCCTCTCAGTAAATTAAAATGGTATTCAGCTTCAGGGAGAAAAGGCTTTTGGCAGTTCCCATTACAACAAATTTGAGCGTTCAGGAGCAGAACTCAACAGTCAAACTGATTCACAGATTAAGAGAACTGACTCAGCCCATGTTTTCCCACTTCCATTTCAATATATTCAATATGTATCAAAGAAATGTAGAGTAAAACTGCCCAGGTACATTACACAGTGTAATTACAAGTGTAATAAGAAGGAGTACTGCAAGCACCAGAAGTAGACGGTACTGTGAGAATGGCAAGCAGTCAAACAGGAGGCCGACAACAGAAATAGGGTGAACGGTAAAATTATTTTATTAAAGTGCAAAACCAAAAACCAACAAAATAATGACAAAACTAAATAAGCAAATAAAGACAGCCATGCAATCACTTCCCAAAACATTTCCTTTGGTAGGATTGAGTAGGCTCCTCACTCAATCCCAAACTCTTCCTACTGATCCAAATGGAGGTCTGAAATAAGCTAACCCCCCTCAGACTGTACCATTCTTACCATTAAAATCAATTAACTAAACATAAATCATAAAAAGTGTCATTTTATATCCAACCTATAAACCTGAAAATACACATACACACACTGAACAAATATGCTTACCCCACTACCAATACATCACAATTACATAGACAGATTCCCGCTCTGCAATAAACCGCTGTGAACTACACTACCCACAAGGCATAAATCCACCATGATTAGTGCATCGCTCTGACGCCCTCCTTTGCCCAAATGCTGCAGAAACGATTCACTGTGAGTATAACTGTGATTTAACGTAGCGTATTGGGGATAAAAAGTAATGTGTACACCTGTTAAAATGCATATAAACAGTTCGCAATGATTAAGATTAAAAATGTAATGTTTTGTTTTGATGGAAACTGACAATTCCCCATACAACTTCAACCAACAAACAAACAAACTGAAACAGACACAGTATGGCGCATTTAAAATATATACGCTTGTAAAAAGGCGAGGCGTACCGCGAACTTTGGAGCATAGAATTAACACGCACGAAGTCGTCCAAACCCACGGCATAGCTAGCTATGGCATGTCCTCACCTCTGTAACGTTATTTGTTGTCCTCCGTGTGTCCATACATCTGTATCGGTGGTTGTAGCTGTGTGTCCTTAGCTCCTACTCCTGCGTGCAGGATAGCATCCGTACGCGCTAACTAGGTTAACTAAAGTAGGCGGTGCGTACGCGCTAACTAGGTTAACTAAAGTAGGTGAAACGCGAACATGTTAAGGTTATCTAAAGTAACGTTAGGCGATACAGCTGTGCTTAAAAATGTCGTGCCATACCACTTGCACATGCATCCTACTAAACGAAGCACCACCTGTGCGTGAGTCTCACGAAACGTCCCTCAAAGGTCGTCCATGAGTGAGTTAGTGACAGACCACTATTTGCCATGCATAGCCCACGGCGGCAGTCCTGCCTGCGTGCTGTGGGAAAAATAGAATTAGTTCTCTGTCACAGGTACCATAATAACTATAAAGTACAAAGCTGATAGAACTCAAGTACTAGAGAAGTGTAGAAGAGCAGGAAAGTGTCCATTTTAAGTGCCCAGTCATTTATATTGACAAGCTTGTTCTACGTTTGCTCCTCTGCTCGCCCAAGCAGATCAGGATGGTGGACTGCTTTATGACCATTGCAGCCCAAACATAACCTCATAAAATGTTCTGTGTTGTAAATCAGAGCAGGCAGACATTCTGAGGTCAGATAGCTTTGGCTTAGGCCTGGAAATTTAAGGTTTAACACCAGGAAATGGGTTCCCGGGAATTCTTGCCCAAACCATTTCCCAAAAAATATAATAACGGGAAAATGTTTTTTTTTTTTCATTAGCTCACACCAGTGCTATTATTTTACAAAATATATGTGGTTTACTTTCGTTAAGACATCTGAAACAGCTGTTTGACATGCTTGTCACAATCCAGGCTGCATCTGTGGTAGCAGAGAGAGCATTTTTTGTTTGTGGGCAATTAAGTACAAAGATCAGAAATCACTTGCGTCCATCGATGCACTTCCGTAGGAAAAAAAATAAGTAATGTGAGTCATTAAAGGCCGTTGCCTATTTCCTTTTATTTAGCCTAAAGGACAATGTCTGTTTTGTTTTAAATTGGGTAATATCTGTTTTATTGACGACTGACCACTGTCTGCTTTATGTATAATGCCAAAGTATATTTCATAGTTACTATGCACCATTTTGTTATATTTTTTTATTTTATTATCTCAGAAATTTTACAGGCTACAGCCTATTTATTTAGTTATAAAGTGAGAGCACATAGGACTTAGGACCATATTTACTAAGGATTTGTGGTACTTTTATAGACACTACTGAGATAAATAGTCTTTTTCCATTTACTAAGGTGTTGCATTGGAGATTCGCGCCAATAAAACGAGAAAAATGTGGCATCCCTAAAATTTGCGTGTTTGGGTTAATGCATGTGGCTGCATTGTGTTTCTGAGCCCACCTGGCTCACTCACAAGCATCTGTTGCCACTGAAAAAATAAAAATAAATAAATTTAGGTGAGAAGAAACTTCCACTCTGTTTGAGCTTTTGTTACTTTCTTTCAGTAATGTTTAGAGTAATTGTGTCAAACCCCCAAGGTTTACCTTTCAGAAGAGAGGAGGATTATGCCTGTAGTCAAAGTCATTTCCAGGCTTGTGTTAAAAAAGATGGTGGTACAGAAGGGGTTAATAAATATTAAACTCCATTTAAAATGCCTAAGGTCTCCCCAAAAGGACACTACATGTAGATGGTCTTCAGCACCACCTATTGTCCCAAATATCCAAATCTGAAGCCCCCTCATGACCTACCAACTCTCTAGTTTCTCTTTAGATGGCATTTTGTAAACATATTTATTGTTTGTTATAGCAACTGGCAGCATAACTGCAACAGCTGCTACATTTATACAGACTGGCACATCATTTTTTTGGTCACCTAGCATCCAATTCCTGCTAGAATACTCTCTCCCCTACATAAACGTTTATTTTTTTAAGCATCGGCTACTTACATACATCAAGTTTATTTTTATGATGCCTATATATTTTCATATATTTTATGTACTTTATAAAACTAATCCAACCCATTTTTAGTATACCTAAAGTATTTCCTGGAATATGTACACCGTTTATTCTGACATCTGCATCCTAAAGTGGTATACTTTAATTATTTTAAAACCATTTGCTTACGGAAAGTAAAAAGGAAGTGCACTTTACATAGCCTACACTCTGGGATTTAGTTCAGAAAAAGTATACTTTGGCATATTTTTATAAACTTTTTATAAACATTTTTGTAAGTGTTCACAGCTCTGCACACCCGAAAGCTTCCTTGCAACCCCAGCTTTCTCTGGGTTGTCAGACAATGCAATGGAGTAAGCATACCCTGCATCTAGATGTATCTGTAAAGAGACAACGTATTGTGCAGTGCCGTTAAAGTATTTGCCCCCTTCCTGTATTATTGCATATGCATCACACTTAATGGCGTGTAAAAGATCTTTAGCCATTCTTTCGATAAAAGATTGGGTGATATGAGTATTTGATGATAACTGGGAACCTATAGGTTTTTGCATGTTTTTCCTTGTTTTATTTAGTACTGCCCGATATTTGACAAACACATTTTTACTGGTAGCTTATGCCATGAAAACAAGCCCAGTTTCCCAGGATTTTCAGGACAGTGTGCATCAATTCCTGGGAAAGATAATTATTTATGTCTGAGAAAAATATTAATCTCTACTGAGAAGAGCTAATGGCATAGTACGCACGCAGTGTTGCAAAGGCTAATATGTGAGTGACATATGAGTAGCATTGATTGGAGGAGCAGCACATTTCTTACAGATGACAACTCACCGGTAACCTGCCACTTTGTTTAGCTAAATTAATGTAATCACAACATGAGCACATCTGAATGACCCGAGGCTGAGGGATCCAAAAAGTCAGGCCACTGCAGGCACCTGATCCTAAGCATCTAATGACATAGTCCTGCCCCGGATGCAGTACTCTATTTGGATAAAAAAAAAAGTGAAGCAGTGCCACAAACATTTTCTGCCACAGGCTGCTGTTGTGTAATATCACATTGAGGGCTTATCCTCCCGAGAGGTGGACAGGTTATGGGAGAAAAGCCCAGGGATGCGTTCCTGAGCGACGTAGAATCCCGGCGATGGTCGCTGTCCTCAAACACCTCCATTTGTGCTAAGCACCTCATTTCTTTTGGTTTCCGTGATGAGCTGTGGGAGCCTTTATAAGTGGCCTTTAGAATTTCCCTCGCTTACTCTTATGCTCGGTGCTTCCTTGGTTCCACAGCCCAATTGAAAAAAATGGAAAGAAGTTAATCAATTAAAACTGTGATAGTGATCCGCTGGAGGTTTATCAAAAGCCAGTGTCTGCACAGCGCAAGGCTGTTTGGCCAGGAGAAGGGGGGTGTGGCTCTTATTGCAGCGGTTATATCACGAACACTGCTAATCTTGCTGGCATAGAACAAGCTGAGGGGCTAGGCCTTTGAGCCAGGCACTTAAATTGGATTTCTTCAGGAAACATCTCCCTGTGAAAATGGATAATGTGGATGTTATGTAAGTTGTCTTCGATAAGTAATAATAATAATAATAATAATAAAAATAATCGTATGAGATGTGAGATCTTTATTGTAGATGAAGTAGGAGATGTTTGGGGTTCACAGTACAGAACACTATTGTGTGGGTTATATTTCAGAGTTGATGATGACTCGATGATTGTAAGATTAACTATTTTTCTCAGAAGCTTTCTTCTGATAGGGTACATGACCTTTAAATGTTTCTTTACCTTATAGGTTGCCACTTTTTTTTTACCTTATGGGTTGCCATTTTTTCTACGCTATATTATTAGTGATATATGTGGCAAACTTCACCAAATTTAGCATCCAACAAGATTTCTCTCAAACACAAAGTAACAAAATTAGTTTTGCAGAAGAATATTATTAGCAGACAAATAAACAACATGCAGATGTGACTGAAATAATACCTTGTAGCTAGTTGGCACAAATTAGCGTATCAGTCCAGATATCTCAATATAGTGGGAGAAAAGAAAGAGTTTTTGCAATGCAACACAAGATCCTTCTGCAACCGTGTCTACTCAGAATTCCTTTTTTTTTTTTCTTCTTCTAGCAGTTCTGTAACTGTAAATTTAGTGCCGGAGCGCGGTTTGATTCACAGTTCAGAAGTCAGCGACTCTTCGCCTCCTGTTAATCCGGCTCTCCTCGGCTGGCTTTCAGCACACATCGCAATGATCACAGAGGCACTTTGCTGCACTGTGAAACTTAATGACCCCCTAAAATGACTGCGGGACTGGGAGAGGGAGAAAAATCTTACGAGGTTACATCACTGCAGTGTAGGCAAATCCTATGGGACAGGACCAAACAAAATGAGATTTTGTGATACTTCGCTCCAAGTGCCAGAGATTTAACCCTTTGCTTGTGTTCTGGTCAAATTTAACCTATTTACGTGTTTTTATGTAGGCTAAGCCATAAAACTTCTTGGATTTTCCATACGAGGAATCTGAACATATAGAAGTAATGCTCACACTTTTCATTCATTTTTTGGTTTCTCACCATGCCTGTGAAATGGTCAAGTGCGAGTATCTCAAGCCTGCATTGAGAAACAGATGTTCATTTGGATATACGTTTACATTACAGGGATTTAGCTGACGCGCTTATCCAGAGTGACTTACACAACTTTTTTTTACCTAGAATTTGCATTGCACCCATGTGTACAGCTGGATATACTGTATACTGAAGCCATGCAGGTTAAGTACCTTGCTCAAGGGTATAACGGCAGTGTCCTACTCAGTGTCCTGCAGCCTTTCGGATACAAGATCAGTTCCTTACCTGTGATACTACACTGCTAGTAAATGAGGTCTATAGACTAAGAATTTCAATAACAAAAAAAAAAAAAACCTGTAAGACTTGAGGTGATAACTGTTGGATAATTTTTTACCATGACATTAGGTGATAATTCACTCTTCATGATTGCTTTATAAACTGTTAAAACTAACTGACCGATTTAGGATGGGAGTATAAACAATAGAAACAAGGCAAAAATACAACCTGAGGGTTAAGAAAATGGAAGCTTCTAACCAACCGCGCAGTGTCTTTTTTCCAAGGGTGCACTTTCAAAGACGTTTTTTTCAGGAAGGAACAATGTTTAGTTGAATGACTCATCCAAGAATCATCATAAAAGTGGAAATCAAATAGAGGTATTTCTTTTATCAGCAGTCTTTTCTTAATTTGCTTTTAAGGTTGCCCAGACACAAACATGTATGTAACCTCGTGCACCATCACACACATATTGTAGCCTACATATACGCACACACACACAAAAGAAATACCGTCAGTACTCTCACTCATTCTCCAGGACGCCATTGGAAAATGCCCATGCAATGGACTCGACATTGAAATAGCATACTACAATGACATTTGTTTGATTGAACTTATTCCCAATGAGTAAGCCTGAGCAGAGTATGATCCCTCCGTCCTTGGAATATGAACCATTTTTGTTGACCTACAATAAATTAGTTACTGGCTTTCAATTCAGCTGTAAATCTGGGAAGACTCACCTCCTCCCCAGTCGTACTTGTAGCATTATTATGGAACTTGACAGTGTTATTATAATCTAACATGATGTTCTTAGGAAGAAAATTGCTTTGTTTTGTGCTTCTTGTTTTGTGCCGTCTTCCCTTCTTGTTTGAGAGGAATTGAGTCCGGACCTCTTACTAATGAAAAGAGAAACTCAGCCTCTTGAGCCTGAATCTCGTTTATTTGATGTCTGGCTAATCTCTCTGTGGGTGGCCCTGTTCCTCAGATAAGGAGAAATATGTTGAAACACAGCTAATAACTTTCTGCTCAATAATGCCACTGAAAACCACATGAGCAGTCAGATCAAATAAAGCCAAGAAGTGGCTTTCAGAAAAAGCTGGCCACCATGTTCATGTGAATCCCTCGTATTGGGTTCAAAAGAATCTGAGAAGGGTGGGCAAGTATGAATTCAACAAAAGAAGAAAATAACTTTATAATGCAAATGTGTTAAATAACATCTTTTCAAAAGCTATTTTCTATTAAGGTTTCCATCTTTTTTATTTATTTTTTTAGGATAGAGGGCCACTGGAAAGCCATCCCATGCAATAGAACATGTCACTTCAAATGAAGGCAAACACTCATATATAATCTACTGTATTTTTGTGAACGTTTTGTTTTAATATCTGTTTTAGTGATGTCATATTTCATATTAGTACTATAGGCATTTAGCAGATGCTCTTATCCAGCACAATATTCAATATATCATTTACATTGCATCAATTTATACAGCTGGATATATACTGAAGCAACTGAAGTACCTTACCGTACAACGGCACCTAGGAATCTAACTCCAGCTCCTTACCCTTTATACCAGCTTGTTCCTTGCCTGGCGTTACTGATGTATTTTATCTGCTTTGTTTAATTCACCTGGATTCTCAGAATTTCTTCAAGTGGTATGCTATAGGTTTGATTCATTTATAAGCAAAACAATAATGGGCCTAAAAATTAATTGCAGGTGCCTTATTGGGAAATGGGGTAAAGAAAAACAATGTCCAAAATTGGATAATTACTTGCATTTACCCACAGGTTGAACAAATAACAACCAAATGCTTGATTGGTCTAGGCCTCAGAAGGTATTCGAAAACCTTTTTTATTTGTCAATATTTGGAATAGATAATGTTTACCACTATTGATTGTTTCCTTGCAAGCTTTTAGCCAGATATTTGCCTATTTTTTCATGCTGCAAACTAGTTGGCAGTCTTCGTCATTGCCATTGAGCTTGTTCACAGGAATGCGTTTTCGAAGCCAATTAAACAGTTCAATAGGCTGTCATTACAGATGTACTTTTTATCAGTCCTTGAATACGGTAGAAGCCAAATGGTTGCAGTTATCAAAGCCTATTACAGGACATTACCCAGTGAACATTTTAATGGATAAAAGTCGGTGACAAGTCAGTGAAATGCCATCAAGGCATTCAGGTGAAAACCCGCCAACATTTTGTTGAAAAGTATTATAGCTGACTAGGAGGTAACCAGGCTATATACAGTTAAACCTTGAACTATATTGGAGTTAACCTAGTCCGTTTATGTCAAAACAAACAACACCGTAAAATGCCCAGTGTTAATTAAACTCTTAACATATAATATTTGATCCCACTCTGATGGACCAGTGTTATCTGTTAGACTTGAATCAACGCAGTCAGAATTTAATTATGCTGGACATTTTACTGTGTAGCTTTCCACCCGTCTATACATCCCGATTCTGGCATTTGCTCGCCGGGTACTTACATTGGTTTTGCGGTATATAGTTGAAATGTAAAAAAAAAAAAAAAAAGAAGGCAAACAACAATGTGAACATGCCAAGAAATATGTCATAGTTAAAATATGATTACAGAAAGAAACCTTGGGATTGTGTTTCCCCAGCAAGCATGTCTTATTTTTCTTTGGATTTGGGGATTGGCGGCTGTGACTCGTGACTCATTTAGCAGTCCAGATTTGATACCTCTCAGAAAGCATTTTCTGTGAGTTGTGTTTGCGAATCTGACGCCATGGGTGTCGCAAATGGGTTCCAATTAGAATGCTGCGGCTACATGCGAACAGCCCGTGTCGATTTGATTAGACAGTATCTGGCTACAATGCGGCCTGTTTACACCGCAGCCTACCATGACCAAGGTTGAGTCACCTGACCAAGTCGTTGCTAGGGCACTGAGTCACTCGAAGGTGGTAGCCTTTCGAGACATCACTCCCCTAAGAAAACAAAGCCATTAAAAGGCAAACGATTTCACAGGAGAGTTACTTTGAATTGAAAATTTTAATTGAGTCTAGAGAAGTTATAGCAGCTTCTCAGTAAGTAATCTAGTTGAAAATTTAAATCAGGATTGGCCGTAATTGTTGCATTTATCAACACAGAAGCAAATCAGCAGCCCACATCATCACGGGGATATGGTATTATGTGTCTGCCTGATCCAGTGTGTGTGTGTGTGTGTGTGTGTGTGTGTGTTTGTGTGTGTGTGTCTGTGTGGGGTGGGGGGTGGGGCGTGCTGACAGATGTTGACACCATGTCATTCAAGGCCAGTTTCATTTAAATGTGCTTAAAACCCCCTTGGAAATCTCAGAACAAACCTGAACAGAACAGGATTTATTTTTAATCAGGAAACAAGAATTATAATGAACCTAATGTCAGGGTCAGGTCAGGGGATCAGAAGTGGGTGTCCATGGCAATAGACAAAAGGATTTTTAACCTGCTATTTTCTGCTCTCTTTAGTTATCATACTGTAGTTGAATGGCACCACAGAAAAAATGGTACATCAAAAGCATGCACATATGTAGTATGCAAAATTAAAATGTTCTATATACAATGTCAATGCATATCTGGGGTATAAATGTTATTCTTTACTATTGAGTTTTGTATTATAAGCTACTGTATTTTAAAAAATATAAACAGCCATTTCTTTTGCCTTGTATACAATAAAATGCCTGTCATCATCTTCATACATTTCACAAATTTGACCTCATTCAGAAAACTTTCTTTTGTGCTTCAGAAATGTTCCTACGAAAAATTGATTTGTAAAACATGTGCAGGCCTGTGTTTTTCTGTGTATCAGATGATGCATGTGCCTATTCACATGATTAGCATAAGGAAATATCCTAGCAATGCTGCAATGCCATATAAGGCCTGCTGGCTTCAGGGTGTCTCTGTATCCCCATGGCTTGGTTATCCAAGTAATCAAGAAACAGCAAATACGCCATCGCTAAGTGCTGGGTTTGACTGTGCACTTGTGGGTCTTTTTATGTATGCATCAATCATCTTCAGTCACTCTTTATCAATGAAGGAAATTAATTACCAGTGTAACCAACAAAGTTTTTGCTGCAAACTAAAACTAAGACAAAAAATTAGGTGGGGAAAAAAAGCATTATCCATCCATTATCTATAATCGCTTATCTAGGTCAGGGTGCTGGATCCTTTCCCAGTATGCATTGGGTGAGAGGCAGGAATACACCCTGAACAGGTCGCCAATGTATCGCCAGGGCAAAAAAAAAAGAAGAAAAAAAAAGCAATCTAGCAAACAAGCTCATTAATCAAACTAAACTAAAAATCTTAATCAAAATTGACAACAAAATACAATTAAAAACTAGTGAAAGATTTAGCTTATTCAGATAGGTCTATTAATGTGGTTAAAATCATTGATGTATTTATGCATAACATTGCATTGATAAATATTTTCCTCTTATTATGAGCTCCGAAACCACTTAAATTGACTTTGCATGAATAATAAAACATCCTAAATAGAACCCTCTTCTGCGTATATGCCTTTATGCTTGTTTCCAAGCACAGGTAGATTTTGAAAGAACACCTTTGGAGATACGTCAAAGATAAGAACAAAAGATGAATGCGGAAATATTCTTTATAATCAAGTCTAATCATACACATGCTTCATGAATGAGGCTCATTCAGCATTCTCTTCTGTTAAGCACATGGAACCAAATTTGGAGCATAAGCACTGTTAGCCTACACCTGTTCCTTAGTTTCAAGGCTCTAATTAGCGTGGTGGAGTTCTGCTGGCCTGGCGAATCAAAGCCTGGTGTTGACCCAGTTATGCACTCATTTAACTTTAATTGTGATAATTAGGTAATGCTGTCCGTTTCATATTTCAGTGGTAGTTACACAGTCATAATACTCTTGTAAGTCTGAACAAAGGTTTTCAAGGGAGACGATAATACTTATTGTTAATTAAATAGCGTTAATTATACTGGAATCTTGAATGAACTCTTATTAATGTTAGGATAGTGCCACAATTGAGGGGGAGAGCTAAGACGAGTTAATGCTTAATTTTGTTAACTGATTTATACCTCTGTCTTTAATGATTCATACACTCTGTTCAGCTGTAGGACAGAGCCATCTGTTAGGCATTATAAGTATTAGCTGTTCTGCAGGGCAGGAAATGGGGGGTGGAGTGTGTGGAGGATCACCTGGGAGGCCATTGCTTGCCTTATGGGTGAAAAAGGATAAAGAATAACTGCGATCTAACTGTTCCCTATATTGATACCTATTTTCTTTCTCTCTCTCTCCCTCTCTCTCATTCAGAAAGCCACCTTTCTGACATGTGACAATAAATAAATAAATGTCCTGCTCACAATCCTTTTTGATTGTAAATTGTCTGTCTCTATCTCTATCTCCCTGTCTCTCTCTTCAAATGTATGTCCCCTTATCAATACAAAATAACAAGATGCAACAAAACGGCTGTGATACTTAATTACTTTTACTAATGAGTTAACCAGAAGTCTAGGTTCAAATCTTGAGGTGAGATACGGTTTGTTCAGCCAGTGTGGAACCGCAGACCATGACTGAGTTGCAGCTCTGCCACCCACACCCCTGCACAGGTGAGCTGAAACGACAGAGACAGCGACAGTTACAGGTACACATTTTACATTCCGCACAGCACTGCAGGAAAGAGCTGCAGCACCTCTCACTGGAAAGGCCTGGCAGCATGCGGGCGCCCGCCACATCACAGCGAGGTGCTAATGCAGCGGTGACTCAGGAAACCCTGGAAACCCTGGGGGGGAGGGGGATGTGGGTTTGAGGCCAAGCGCGTCCCTGCTACTGGGGGCTCCCAGCCGCGGTTGGCTAATGACACAGCCTGGCCCTGAACCTGCGATGGTGTGGAGCACCGCGTAACCCGCCTCGAGGCAGGTTGACCGAGCGTGAACCGATTTTCGTCTCCGTGTTCAAAGTGGGTTTGAACGTAAGGTGAGCGGGCCACCATCGGGTTTTCGGCCATTTTACAGAATAAATAAATAACGAACGAGCGAGAACGGTAATGCACGCTGTGACTCGATCGCTCCCGCTTTCCCTCTGTTTCCCAGCCCCTCAGCGTGAGCCACGGCACGCATCCTCTGGAGACGGGGGATTTCTACTGCGGTTTTATAACTACCCTCAGCGCAGCGATGAAAACAGCGGGGGGAAAAAGCATAATAGCGTGGGTCATTATCTTGCACTTACTGCTGCAGTACATAACCGATGAAGTAGCAGAAAGAAAAAAAATTTATGTGGAGACTGCATTACTGCGATTCTGTTTGTCATTAACATGACACTGGAACGCAATTAGGTTTAGATTTTTTATTTTTATTTTTTCAAGTGGACAGAAGAATTCTCTGTTCAGTGGCTGGAGAGATAATTGCTTAATGCTGAGGAGGAAAAGACCAAAAATAATAAAGATAATTATATTTTGACAACAGCAGAATGCAAGTAACGCTGGTCACATTAATCCCGACATTTGGTGAAATAGACCCAGAAACCTCCCAGCTTTCTTCACGCAGAAAGCCGACTGGGAAAAAGTGTGATATTCATGACAAAAAACAGAAATTTGGCCATGGGCATAAAACAGTCTAACCATTATGGTTACATAAGTATAATTTGCCGTTTTAGCCTGTTTTTGATGTCGATATGCGTGTTCAGTATTGTATGTATTGCATTTACAGTTGAGGCCATGGTTACAGCCCTTCAGAGAGTTTGGACATATCAAATCAGATATAATAATGCACGTATTACATGAAAAAGCTTCACTTGATCAAAAAAAAAAAAGGTGAGAGAGAGATTGCCATGCAGGATATTGCTCTTTAAGTCCTCATTTTTACTCATTATGGTGCACAGCTGCATGTGCCCTGGTGGCCTTGTGTGTCAGACGTGATTCCCGCACTGGAACAACGTGTGTGGTGGAACGTGCTTGCTTGCTAAGTTAACAGCTACCTTTTCTTGCTGCAAACAGATCCCCAGTGAGAAAGTGCTCTGAACATCGGCATACATTGTCCACGCAGAAACAGGCCAGAGGAGGACTGCTGCGTACAGGGTTGTGGTAAAGCACAGCAGACAGGCTTTCACTGCATTAACAAAGGTATTTAGAGGAGGCAGGAGGTGGAGGCAGGAGGTGGCTCATCAATCGTATTTCTAAGTCAGTGGTTCTTAACCTTGTTGGAGGCACCGAACCCCACCAGTTTCATATGCTCATTCACCGAACCCTTCTTTAACTAACTGCAGACTAGACTGAGGGGTGGACCTCTGCGGCGGAGGCTCCACCGAACCCCTGAGACCGACTCACCGAACCCCTAGGGTTCGACCGAACCCAGGTTAAGAACCACTGTTCTAAGTGATCTCATGTTAGCCATTAGCGTAGTTGGCAAAAACAAATTTGTGCCCCAGACCCAAATGTGATGCTGAATGTCTCCTCGCATGCCTCTTCTCTGATGATTGCTGTTGTTGAACTCTGGCTTGGGCCCGGCTCATTGACACTCTCCTGGGAAGCTGGATGGTGGACTTCAGATTGACCTTGGTTCTTTGAGGCTGACTGAGTGGTTCTTCTCTCCCAAAGGCAGTGAGGAAAGTTTCACACTCACTAATAATAATAACTCTAAATAATGCATCACTTTAATAATAATGTGCAATAATGTGGAGTCAGGTGAAATGGTAAATGGGCAGTGTAATGCATCGATTTCACTTAGAGTCAGAACTCATTTAAAATGCAGCTTTACTCAGGGCTCAACAGCATGCAACTCTCACGGTGCTGACCATGCACCCAATAACAACTTTTACCAATAACTCTTACCAAATAAAAACTTACGAATCGGTGTCGCTGACACTAAAGGCAGAACTTAAAAATGAATGCGAGTAGACTCACAATCCAGTGCCAACTCAGAGATGCCTCTGTGTATTCTTTGCAGTTTTTACTTATTTTAGTAAGTGTCTGTTTGGGACAGTATATGGCTGTTTTGTTTGCATTGTGGTCCATCCACAGTACCAGTGGTTACAAAATGATTCATACACCTCACGTTGCTTATGTAGTCTAAAAAAGATTTATTACTGTACATCCATGAAGTAGGTAAACTGCAGGTGAGTATTGCGACATGATGCATGGGGTTTTGTGTTATGTACTTGGTCCTGGAGATTGATGTTTGGGGACGGGGGGAGGCAACATTTCAGACACAGTCTTTCAGATAGTTGGACTTTGCTTGCATTGCACTTTTATTTCCCAGTTTGGAATACCAGCTACAGCTGTAATCCTGTCCCATTGCCTCATTACCCTCAACTGACTTATCCATACAGATTTCACACGGCCATGACAGAGGACGATGAGTTCACATTCTATATGGGTTTCCTCCTGAGATTTCTGCCAGTCAGGATTATTATTATTTTGTATTACTATTATGATGATGATGATGATGAAGATTATTATTGTTATTGTTATTATAGGCCCAGACTTTCCCAATTTTTCTCTAAGGCATCTTTGTGACAGTGTCCTTGTGAAAAGTGTAATTGAACTGAAAGCTCCCTAACGCTGTAAACTCCATCCCATCATATCTCCGGCAATGTGAGATAAGATGTGAATTTTCTGTTTTGACATTGCAATTGGTTTGAGAGTCTGATACCGACCGGCCTGTGCTGCTATATGGTTTGATTCCTCATGTAGAATGAGACTTGCACGGAGTTGTTCTGTCTTATAACCCATTTGATTCCTCGTGTAGAGTGAGACTAAGGCAGGGATGTTCTGCTTTATAACCCATTTGATTTCTCATGTGTAGTGAGACTAAGGCAGGGATGTTCTGCTTTATAACCCATTTGATTCCTCGTGTGGAGTGAGACTAAGGCAGGGATGTTCTGCTTTATAACCCATTTGATTCCTCGTGTAGAGTGAGACTAAGGCAGGGATGTTCTGCTTTATAACCCATTTGATTCCTCGTGTAGAGTGAGACTAAGGCAGGGATGTTCTGCTTTATAACCCATTTGATTCCTCGTGTGGAGTGAGACTAAGGCAGGGATGTTCTGCTTTATAACCCATTTGATTCCTCGTGTGGAGTGAGACTAAGGCAGGGATGTTCTGCTTTATAACCCATTTGATCCCTCATGTGGAGTGAGGCTCTAACACAGGGCTGCGCAGCTACATAATTATTATCCTTACTATACTCCTTTATTTTTCAGGGGCATTGCATGTATTTTAACATTAATGTCACCATTTCCTGTCTTGCCGTGGGTAATTTTCTTCTGCGATCTCAGGACTGGTTCTGTAGGAGAATTCTTCCAGAAGCACTGGGTCGTGTAAGGTTGGAGTTAGCGGGCTTTTGCTTGTTCTTGCAAAGCTTACTTTGTGTCCATGTCCATGGTTACAGCTGCCTACTGATGAGCCAAATATCTGTATTCACATTAAAATATTCAGCAGCAAATATCAACAGAATTCCACAGATGACTCACTGGCTGTTTGCTTTTTTTTTCTCTTTTTTTTTTTTCTTGTGTCTGAACTACTGCCCATTTATGGATGTATTGAATTACATTACATGACATTCATTTACCAGATGCTCTTATCCAGAGCAACCAGAAAGTAAAGTGCTCAAATGCATACAACAGGATTGCAACAGTAATGATGTCTCCTTGAAAATACCAGCACTATTAGAAACAAGCAGCAATGGAAGAAGTGCTTGAATCTTCAACTGTACGGCGAGCGTAACTGACTATGCTGCCAATCACAGTCAACTATTCTGTTAACATATTGAGTTTTAAATTAAGTGCTATGTTTCGTGTTTAGAGGTTTGGAGCTACTGTCTTTGAAATACCAATCATGCATGATAGAATGGTTCTGTAATCTATAAAAGTGTGGCTGTGCATAGAGTCAGTCTATTTTCCGGTGAGCCTTGAGAATGGTAGTTGAAATGAATAATCACTCTTGAGAAATACTAGAGTATACAGAGACTACAACATGGTGGAAATGCAATGGAACAAAAGAGTTCAAGCCTTACACTACTCGTATATCTATTAGCAACAATTATTTTAATCATCAACTGAAGAGAATTTACAAAGCAAACGCACTACATGATGTGATTATTTTTCTTGAGAGTTGGACTGCATAGTATTTGATTCCATCTACTAATAATAACAATATTAAATAAAAACTTTAAAAAAGAGTTTGCTTTTTAAGATATCTATGCATTCCCTATATTGTTAAATGAACAAGCATATTTATATCTATATATAAGATTTGTGCGGTAAAAAAAAGATACTAGATAAATGTTAGAGTGACCAACAATCTCCTCTCAAAACTAAGAAATGGGCTCATTATATACACAGTTGTGGCTCAGCAAATTACAATAATAGCTGGAAAAATTACTCTGAAAACACAACATACTGTAATTTGTGAGCTTGCACACATACAGAAAGGTTAACTGTCACATACGGAGGCACTGCCAACAGTACGCGGCCAATGGAAGCAAACTGGTTTCGCTCCTTCGCTTTCCTACCTTCCTTTGATCCACCGCTCCTATTGTGCGTCCACCGTGTAGACTTGAGCTGACTAAACTACTAACAATGGGGTTCTTCACTTTGAACGTTGCCATTTCAGTCCAGTTCATGGCAGTTTTGAGGACAAGTAGGAACTCCTCAGAATTATGCATCCTGAAGAAGAAAGAAATGTTAAAGCTTTATTCTTTGCACTCAGTGCCTGTGCGTCCTCCTGCTCTTATCTGGGACGTGCTCCACAGTTGTCCTTTGAGTAACCTTCACGCTGCAACTGTTGGTAAATAGTGTATACAGAATGAAAGATAACTTTGATGAAATAAATAAATATCTAGCTAGCTAGCTTTTAAAGCTTTACAGTGGCACAGCCCTGTTTGACTGAGGCTTTGTCTTTGAGGGTCTTTTAAAAAAAAATCTTTTTCTTTTTTTTCTTTTCATTTTTAAATTAAAATTTTTTTTATTGTTTTTCTTTCCCATGATGTGGGATGATTCAGCAAAGATCTCTACATTTATATATACAGTATATATTTATCTCTGCATTATATTCTTTGCCGACAAATGAAGGCTGCTATTGAAGATAGAACAAAAGACAAGAAGCAATATCTGGGCCGGCCTCCTCGCACAGCAGGCTGGGCTTGAAAAATAGAGAAATGCAACAGTTGCACTGCAGTGGGCCCACAGTAGTATTTTTATAGACCACTTTAGGGGTATTTTTTTCTGTGAGGATTCCTGGAAATGCTTGTTCTGTTCACAAAGACACCTGTGTTTTTGGAGATCTGATCAAGAGTGTCTATAGATCTAAATTTGGTGTAGTCAGTGCTTTGTGCTCATTTCTATTATTCATATTTGAGAACACAAACACGCGCACGCATACACTGAACGTACAGGAGAATGCTTCAAATAATTAACGAATTAAGTTAACAATGGCACAAATGGAACTATCAAGCAGTTTTGCTTGACAATGGTAAAACAATATGCCCAATGAGCCGCAGAAGAATATTTAAATTTAAGCTGATTAAGTTGATAAAAAATCAATAAAAATAAAAGTAACATGTAGGCATTGTTGGTGACCGTTGTATAAGCAAAATAAGCCACTTCAGGCTGTCCCGTTATTGGAAAAGAAGGTACTTCGGAGATGGTTAAGCATCACCTCCTCTGTCATACACTATTTTCCAATAATGGAACAGCTCATTGTGGTTTATTTCTCATATATATATATATATATATACATATAATAGCTATTGGCCATTATTCCATAGACCAGGAATCAGCGGGTGTTTCCAGGGAAACAAGAGGAAGACAACAATACCTGACTGCACAGTCTACTGCACAATGAGCTTACAAGGAAGGCGGAGGCGGGGCTCCAGTGACCTTTACCAGTGATAGTTGCTGCCAGCTTTCCACTGTCCTGGACTCTCTACCTCCTCCAGGCTACTTCCCATTCCCAGGTTATTAGCTCATTCTTGTGTAAAAAAGACCCATTGGAGTTTACATCCCTTCCTTTTCACCCAGCAAGAACAATGAGCAAAGCAAGGCGCTTCCTTTTCTACCTTGCTGAGTGACATCTGTCATTTCATCTGTCATTTTTTATTCTTTGTTTCCTTTCAAAGAGGTAAGAATGTAGGGCAGTCCATATGAAAAATTCAGTGCAATTATACGGTCAACAGGTTTCATGCATTCATTATACTTCTAGTATAGCAGCATTAGTGTTTCCTATATTTTGTCAACAGGAAATTGTGCTGAATTTAACGTGTCATGTGGGTTTTGATGTATTATTATGGCCACTGTTCTTACTAAAAAGCATACATGAATTTATCTGGGGATATGTGTGCATATATGAACATTGTATTTAGTCCTATACTAAATATAGTAAACTATATATTACAGCATACAGATTTAGAACCCAGTACATGTGTTTGACCGTGCATTGCGTGTAATGGTCTGGAGGACAGGAGTGCACTGACCGACATGCTCAGTATAATCCTAATTAATCTGTATTAATTCCCAATATGTTGTTGGGGGGGGACAACAACATTTTCACTGAAGATACAATAGTATGAACAAACAGCATCCATGCTCCATGCAAAGTAAAAAGCCAGTGTTAATTCAACTCTATTTGGAACCATAGGCACTCTGTAAGAGTCGATTTTGACCTCTTAATCGTTATCAGAAAACAGTTTGGTACAAATAGGATGTTGCATACTTTATTTATAGAATATTATGTGAACCATGCCAAAATAAAATGTCCAATTTGGATTGCTCAATTAGCTTGATTTTTCACAGATCAAATTATATGTCTACAAAATAATGCTACATGAAAGCTCATCTTCTAACTACAGGAAACATCTGAGATAGTCATGGTCAAAATCCAATGTTTTCTGCGAAATGAAATGTCCCTGAATATTAAGTAGTGCTTAACAAGTAAATTGAATTGTTGATGTATGTTTTGTTATGTACGGTATGAATACACTATTCCTACTTCTTACAACCATTTTGTGAGTGGTATGTAGTAAATATATGCCAAATGTTAGCTAATTAGTTGAATCATATATATTTTTTTTTTATTTAACTTTTTTGTGCAAGTTAAATGTTTTACGACTGTTAAAATTTTTAATTTGTGTATTTCCCACCGCTTCTAACGAAACCTAACATGCCCCAGTACAACATTGAAAAATATTGTAACATGTCAATGGTAGTAAGCAATCAAACTGAATTACACACATCAGTGTCACTTGTAAACATTGCTGTCAATCATCGTCTGTACTTAATTAGTGGCAATTACTTTATAAGCTTAGATTACTGGGGTGGTGCAAATGGGATAATTGTTTGAGAAGTGACTTGACAAACGGGCTATCACAAGCACTAGTTGCCAGAGGACTGAAATGCCATGCGAGAAAACATGGGGAGACAAACTGAAGGCATTATTCATAAGTTTCAAAACTATGTAGGATATATAGGTCTGACCATACTTGAATGCTACATGTATTGTAACCCAAAAGTATAAATTCTTTATCTGGTAGTCAGTGATAAAACTTTTTAATGAGTCCAGTTAGCAATGAGATGTTATGTAATGTTGACACTGATGTGTCGACACCTGTTTATATTGTCAAAAAAATGAAGAAGATAGAAATTGATTATCAGTGACACTGACAAGAGACAGCTTACATCGAAATGATAAATGGAAATGGAAATCTCATGGGATGCAAAGCATTAGCATCACATATGCTTTGTAATTCAGCGCGACTCAATTTTGGACACATTTATAATGGAGGCGCAACACCTACAGTATGAAGCAGACCATTCGTCTCATCAAAATGTCCAGCAGCCCATTAAACTAATACATTTACATCCATCACTTAAAACCGTTATTTTACGAGACAGGCACAGACTGTGGATAAAAGGGGAAAATTACATTGTGGAAAGTGCCAAATAGGTTATTCCCAAGCTTCTCCTTTTAGTTACAGTCCATCAAATGCTTCACTAAATCTGCCCTTTCCAGCTCAAGTTTACCTCAGTTCTTTAGGCTTCAAATAGGTTTTTTTTTTTTTTTCTTCGGCACAAAAACACCGGTTCCCCCGGGGTAACCATCCCTGCCGGGATTACCTTACTGATTTGGAAATCTCAAGCCAATGCCATCTGTCTACCAAAGAAGGTAAAGCTGTGGTGAAAGCGGTTAAAAATAATACATTTTTTTCACAAATGTGATTATTTCTGCTCTTGAAGTAATCTTTTCTCCATCCTATTTTATCTCCTATTGCAATGTTACATTATTGTGTAACTATGTAGTAAAAATTCATGCTCCATCTTTGGTCCTAGAGTTTCAGATAAAATAAGCGAAAAACCAGTCCATTTAGGTAAAACAACAAATCTACAACTATAAAACTCCTTGTCCTGGTTTAACAAATGCTTATTTAAAGGTGGTGAAATAAGTACAACATTTATTTACCAATGACATAGACAGAGTTAACTGAAAAAGACTATGCCAATGACAAGTATGCACATGAGCTGCCAGGTTTGGCTTTTTCTGCCGAATGTAAATTTTCACCAAAAGGTCAGCGATATTGCACCATTGGGAATATATTACGTTCTGAGAGAATATATAGTTGTAAGAAGCCAGACAACACAGGAGGTGCCAGCAGACTACCAGCAGGCTACCATTTGTCATCACTTTTTTTTCTCTGATTGGGGCCAGTTCTGTAATAGTGTGTGGACTGTGGGGTGTAAAATAATAACTGGCTCTTGGGTGACTGCTTCAGAGCGGTGCCCAAACTACAGCCGTGGGGGTCCGCCTGGCACCGCGGTGTCTGAGGCACTGATTCTTAGCAATCCAAATTCTTGACAAATTCTTGAGGCAAACTGTTTCTCAAACAATCACGGCAAATATGTTCACGGTATCTTAACCTCATTCTGGAGAAGAAGAAAATGGCCACGGGGGACTTGCAGGGAGTTATGCGCAGGAAATATGCTTTATGTTTCAGCTAGATGTAAATCTCACATTTGCATTGCAAGGTTGTAGTACATGCCGTGACAAATTATTCAAAGTAAATTTCAAACAAAAGCACAATGAAGGCTCCCGTTTTGCCTCTGAAACAGTTACAGAGAGAAGAAGACAATACGCACTGTTGCTGGATACCCTGAGGAGATGATGGAAACGGGGAGAGAGAGAGAGAGAGAGAGAGAATTGTTGTTTTCATAGCAACACCATTGTGTAAAGTATGAAAATTAAATTATATCAAGTGAAAAATTGGCTGTGGAGAAATGTTAGTGAGGCATGTCATGATGTAAAGTCTACCAGGTTTCAACATGATCAGATAAGAAATATAGAGAATAGTGTTTGCACCAGTAGCACTTTTATGGGATAACCAAATGTCTGTTTAATTTATTATTTTGCATCTGTTGCTAAATAATGGTCACTTTTAGCTAGAATTCCATATGCAGTCCTGCAGGCTCATGCAGTTTTAATTAACCTTTTTTTCTGAAGTTTTTTTTTTTTTTTTTTTCATCAGGCCTAACTGCTGATGGCATAGTAAAATGTTAGGCTCTAATGAAGTATGCTTACTTTAATGAAGCTAATGGCATTATGAAGATACATCCCAAGAACAAGATATGTTCTGCATGAAACAATTTTCACAGTGGATGGGATGGTGCACGTTTATGTTAAGTTTCTTACATTTCCTGTGAAATATTTGTTATGCTTTAACATGGAGGCGAACCATGTGACCGAGATTCGAAACGAATGTTGTGAAATGAAGTCCACATCAATTTGCATACAAAGAAATTAACTGGGCGGCTCCTTTCTAATATACGATGAGTATAACTCAACGTAGCCCCATCATCATCCCATTCTTTTTCCACCGACATCCTAATTAGTTACTATCTTCTCTCCGCCTTCGCTTTGATCTAAATGGTCTCAGCCCAGCCATTAGGACTACAATTAATTCCATTACTGACCCAGGCGCAGCTGTCGGCTGACAGCGCTTCTAATGGGAATGAGCTTCTCACATGTCTTCAGCTGTGTCAGTCCAGGGTCAGATATTAATGAAGTGATGTTGATTGGCACAGCCCCCCTCTGGAGCAAGAGGAGGAGGGAACAGAGAGCTCGGGGGGCAAACGCTGCACCTTTTCTAGCCTGCAGTGACATGGAGAGTCCATATCCTGTCCCTGGGGTACTGCTGTATGTAGGCCACACGCATGAATGCACGTGCGCACGTAGTATGCAGGAACGCATGCACACACACACACACACCAACACCAACACAGGCACCCACACGCATGCATACTTATATATGCGTAAATGCAATGTACACGCAGACACACTCTCTCACATACACACGCACACACACATGCATGCACACGCACACATGCATGCACACACACACTGCACACACACACACTCACTCATGCACACACACATACACACGCATGCACACACACACACACACACGCACACACATGCACACACATGCACACACACATACACATACACATGCACACACACACACACACACACGCACACCCTCTGCAGGCCACAGTCATACCCTGGGAGGATGGAATAGCGGTGCAGCGTCTACAGGCACGCGCCGGTGTAGCGGTTACCTGTCAGAGCTGGGTTATTTTTTTCTAACCGGCTCGGTCGCTCAGGGGCGCGGTGATCCTCTCTGCAGTCTCCGTGTGAGACCCTGACTGACTGCGACCGCGTTCTGGGGCGAACAGCAATCCCACCTGACATTGATGTGCCTATTTAGAGAAAAGCTCCTTTTATTTTCTGCAGATGACTGGCAAGGTAACTTTCCCACTTTTGCACTGTGCGGACTGCAGGCAGTGCTGCCGTGGGATTCAGCGGGGGGTTGGGGGGGGTGTAGTGTGTGTGGACATGGGGCTCGGAACACCAGCGGTGCTGCAGGCTCAAATCCCAGGTTCTGCAGGTGCATCATTCTGTGCAGTGCCCATGGACCTTCAGAGGTATATGGCTTACCTGCTGAATAATATGCAAAAACCTGATCTATGCAAAGAACAAGGAAATAAATAGTAACAATATTTACATAATATTATTGCACCAAAGGGCATTGGATTCACATGTATTCAACTGAAACGTGTAATAGTTAATGTATGGAAATTCAAATTAAGGGTTTGCATCAAAGATTGGAGTACACACCACTGTTGAATGGAAAGAGGCTGCTAGACATTCTTTCAAAGGACTTAAAATCTCTGAATATGAATGAGACCATTAGAAAGATGAATTGTTCGCATTCTTTTATTTGTTTAATTTAAGGACTAGTTGCACAAAAATGCAATAAATAGATAAGATGAAAGATTACGGCCACTTTCCAAAAACAATTAAAAAAACATCAAATACAAATTACGCTTGTAATGAAATGATAAATCTTCTAATTAAATTTAGTGTGCAAACGTTCTGGTTTCATACCCAATGATAGAAATATACGCGCTTAAATGTAGCAATGGTACCATTTGTGACCATTTTCTAAAATAAAAGAAACAAATGAGTATGCATAATGTATAACACATTTTATACATTTTTTGAGTTCTTAACTTCTTGACAAATTTTAGAGGAGAACTGGATAGTATAGGATTTCATTTATTTTGAGTGGTGATTGTTAAGTAAATCATTATAGATGATTTTCATATAATTGTTTCAGAGGCCAGGAATATATTGTAGATTTTGAAAGTGTGTGTGGATTTTAATTAATTAATTAATTTATTTATTTATTTATTTTTATTTACGTCTTCTGAGGACTGAGCAGTTGGAACAGAAAGATCAGGGATGTCCAATCAAGCAGAGTTCTTATTGGGTATGGCAGGGTTTTCACTGCACACTGAAACTTTCCAGTCCTAGAGACACGCCGTGGCCAATTATGCATCGCCCTGAGGTGCTCTCAGAACCAGTCACACACAGATATAGACCACAGGTGTATCTCTGCACTGAAACAGTGCACTTCGGACGGATGCATCAGGCAGCAGCTCCCCAAATTGGTTTTTAAACATAAACAGTATGGCCGCTTTTTCTGTTGCTCATACACAGTAGATAAAATCAGATAAAGCGATGACAATGACAAGAAAAGCGGCGCCTTATTTTTTCTGCGGTGGCATCCAGAGAATTTGTTATTCTCGCAAACAGAGGAACACCTGCATTCTGCTCTGACACCGGGCATATTGTTTTGCCTGTTCTCGCACAGGTCATCTGGAGAGTACAGTAAATCTTGTTTGCTGTCAGTTTCTCCTTCACCAAAAGCAGAGCAGCAATTACACTGCCAGCAGCTACCCTGCTTGACAGTGCTCAGGAGTAACCCGGCCCAAGGTTTCTTCTGCGGTTATTAAAAGTTTGTCTCAAAGGGCTGGGATTTCGTTTTCAACTGCCTCAAAAGTCTAGGAAGCTGATTTAGCCAAAGAGCCAATTATTGATCATCTTGTTATTACACCAACTGATACAACAGGCTGCCTGTCGAAAACCATCAGCCTTTGCCAAGAATTGAAATGAGCTACATCAAGTTTGTGTGCCTAATGTGTTATTGTGACTTTTTCCCCCTCTCGTCTCTTGCAGTGACATTGTGTCAAAGTTATCTGCAAAATAAATAAATAAATAATACTGGTGTCAGGCTTCATTATCGTCTCGGTTGCTCCAGTGAGTCTTTTGTCCCTGTCAGTCATTCTTACTCGAAAAGGAGAAATTAGTCATTAAAAGTACTTTGAAGGCCAAATACTATAAAAAGGATAAAGCAACAGGTGTTAATTATGCAATGTATAATGAATGCTTGATCTGCTTACCTGTCCTATCCATTCTAATATGCAATAAAACACAACTAAAGTAGACAGAACAACTGTTTAGAGACAAAGTTCTGGATCTACTGTAATCAACAGTAGTAATTGTTTTACTTGCTAATAACTGAAAGTCTTTTTTCATCATAATCACAGGCTAGCAATAACCAAAAACAACTCACCAATCTGTGTTTCTAAAGAAAAAAGTAATGCTTGTATTTATTTCTCAGCCTCACTTCTGAAAATCATAATTGAACCCATGCCAAAAGGAACCATGCCAAGACAAACAGAAATGCTGGTTGTTGCCAATGTGGGAATTACTGATGCAACTGTTTGACAGACAGCAACAACTTAACTTTGAAAAGCCATGATAATAACTGGAGAAACCACAACAATTTCACATTTAATCAGACCCTTTAAATGCCATAAATACGTACTGTATCAATGCCCACAATCTAATTACTTATGTTATATGGATGTGCACACGTCCAAATGATCTTCCACAGTATCTTTTCGTCATAAACATGTACTAATCAATTTTCGGGTATATACTGTGTTATACAATTTAAAATAAAATAAAAAGTAAGACCGGATTCAATTTTATTGATAAATGAAAAAAAAAAAACATGAATTTTTGATGTTTAATGACATTTTATTGTATAGCTACAATGTTCATTTTGATTAGAGTGTATAAAATATATATTAACTGGTAATGGAATGATAATTATACCACAATCCCTAAACGTTAACATAGTATGTGAAGCAAAGGCCTGATAAATCTACATTGTTAGGATTTTTAAAGTTCTAGACCAAACCTTAAAGTTATTCCTAAACTGTTTTTTTATGGTGTAAAATGCTCCATATCATCTCCCTCTCCCTCTCATGCCCTGTCTACAGTCTCCCTTTCCCCTGACAGCACTTCAAATCTCAAGTTCTGTCTTCCTTTCTTATTCTGTCAATTTTGAAAGTCCTTGCTATTTTCAACTCCACTTTTGGACAAGTTGATTGCATTTGAAATGTTTTACATTTTAGCTGATTGTATTTTACATTTCAGGCAAATGTCTTTTTATTCTAATTTCAAATTTAGGTCACTGACATATAAATTGTTAAACTTACATGCCACATGATTTTTATATTGATATATGATTGTACAATACAGTATGTACAGCATGTATTTAAAATATCCTAGGGTATTCATGTCTGCACCAACCATATTTTATTTATTTATTTATTTATTTATTTATTTATTTATTTATTGTCCTATGATTAAATTGGATTGAATTGTATCAGCCAAGCTGAACCATGACATTACCTAAACACTGTTATAAACATCAGTAAAACTCCTTTAAAAAGGTTTTTAATTTGCCACGACATTGTTCAGATAAAAAAATTATTGGGCAAGCAAGTTATTGTCTTTTTAATGCTAGTGGAGTGCAGCAAAACAATGCAGCCAATTCTGTGCAATTGCAGTGTTCCCACTTCCACCGATCCCATACTATTAAACAGGAACCACAGTGCCTGCCTCTGTTTCATTCTCTGTGCATAATACAATGGTGTACCCATGCTGTTCTTGATTGTAAGACAAATTGCCTACAAACAGAACATAAATCTTAGAATAATGTAACATTTTTTTTTCTTTTTTTAACTGAATGTGAACCTAAGGGGACTTATGGGACTCATTGATTTCCCACATGTAGGGAGATGGTGCAGGTAGACAGCGTAATCACAATGTAATTCGTAGCAAGAGTGAGAGTTTTATGTATATATATATATATATATATATATATATATATGCTACCAGCATCTTGAAGGTTACATATCCAGGAATCCAGTTCCTCCCAATGACAGTCCTGTAATTTGTCCCAACCTCTTTTAGCCTTCCGAACAACAGTTGGCTGCTTAACTGTTATGGATCTTGGATTAAAACTGCCTATTTACAAGCATGATTCCATTCGAATACATACCCTATTGTCTTTCAAATTCACAGTCAACAACTAATCTATCATGCAATTACAATATGGTAAACATGACATAACTGTCTGGTCCATTATGAGAAAAAAGCAAAGGCAAATGATATAATGCATGTGAACAACCCTAAATCTGTTTGAATCGCTACCATTATAAACTACTGCACAGGGCGGATCCAGATGCTCTTTCTTTGACTCCAGGGGCTAAAATGTTCAGTCCCTGGGGCAGCCTTTTGTCGTATGGGACCAGCCAGGTTAGTCCCCTTTCAGGCTTGTCACCATGGGGAGCACACAGTGCTCCAGAAACAGGAGATTTGCAGCTCCCTTCAAAAGGAGAACAGGGTACAGGTGTACCTGCCAGTAAGACAAATAACTGCACCAAAGTCACCTTTTTTGTGCACCTGTCCCCAGAACCAGGTGACACGGTGCCAAGTGGAGGCTAAATAGTTAATAAGATTTTTATAAAAGTACACGAGCAAGGTCATCGGCGTATGACAAACTACTTAAAATTACCAAGTGACCTCATTTGATGAGACAGGTGCATCTGTTACTTTCTCACTTGTCAAGAAAAAACAAATTAAATGAACAAAAACAGATACAGTCTGCATTACAATTAAGATGTACACAGAATGGCCCCTCTGAACTGTTCGTGCTCTTTGCAATGTGCAGACTTTGTCATCATTAATAATAAATGGACTCAGCAGATACTGTTGCATCGGCGTAGTAAGTATATTCCCAGGGAATAAGTTGAAGAAGCAAAAATAGTTCTTTAGAAATCAGGGTTTATATAACTCTCCCTCCCCCTGTCATTAAATTATTAATGCCCTGCCTGAAAGAGTCTAGCCTGGGTAAGTTACCACCATGCACTCTGTGCAGAGCAGCAGATGCCAGGTGATGTTATATTCAGTTCTCTCATTTTACTCTCTAAACCACTTTTTTATGGGGCATTCAAGCCTGTCAGAACCAATCGCTGACCCGGGAGCAGGGGGCGGGGTGGGGGGGTTTAACAGTGCAAACGGATTTATATTGTCCAATGGGGACTAGACCTGTACAAATAATTTGAAAACCGGACATTCCAGTCCAAAACTGGGCATCTGGCAACCCTTGTTGAGGGCATTTAAAATAATATCTGTCAGCAGTGCATTAGCTATCTTTTTTATACTGTGTATACCCTTATTTTACTTATTCTTATACTTATATGTTGCATTTCAAATGAAGCTTTAGCTAAATGTTGTAATGTAGCTCTTGTATTTTTGGTGCTAATGTAGCCTGTACACAGTAAAATGTCCAGTGTTAAATCAACTCTAACAGAGTACGTATGAGTCAAACTGGGACCATACAAGACTCTTGCTCTGTAAGAGTTGACTTTACAGAGACCATTTTCTGTATACTCCCAACGACCTACTGAGGCACTGCTATTACAGCACTGAGAACGGTGATTAACCTGAACTCCTTCAGTAAAATAAAGTTGATAGCATGCAAAACAAAATCACCTTTGTAAGAAGCTCTGAATTGGGCAGTCTGATAAGCAATTACAAAGTGCAGTAGTGTAAATAACTCCGCAAGTGACAGTTGGACTCCACTGCAAGTTGTTCTGTGGTGAATAGCGTCAGCTTGGCTGTGCGTGCCCTCCCTGATGCCCATGTCTGTCACACCGATAGCACATGGAGATGAAGGGCAGTTGCTCCTTACTATCTATACAGCCGTGACAGGAGGCTAATTCCAAGGTTCACATCGATCTTTATAAACTGTGAGCACGCCGATACGTTCCTCTTTCCACTTCCTGAAATCTTTCAATAAGCGAATGATTCCCAGTCAAAATGAACTCCACTGACCCGTCGCACTCAATCCCGTTCCTCTTCCCTGTGTGTGTCACTTCTGTTTAGCGTGAGTGAGCTTTGATCGGGAAAGATTATGCACGGCGAAAATTAAACGAGCCAGGGTTGTTGTCAAACATTTTTAATGGAATGAAAGCAAGGAAAGCTTCAGTTCCAAGGAAAATGGCATTCGCTGGCTTGAAAGACTACCCCTACTATGATAGGTGTACGGAAAGCAACTGGACAACATGCATGAAGGTGGATAAACATTGCCATATTTAATGATATACAATGAATTAATTTACTTTGGCACCATGGATAATTCATTTTGTTCATTGAAACGACTGCTCCAATCCAGTTCTCAATAACACCCTGAACTTGACTTTGATCAAGCCTCCACGTTTAATATGCTGCATTGCTTTGATCTAAACCTGTCTCTCTCTCATTCTCTTTCTCTCTCAATGAAAAAAAAAAAAAAAAACTGATATATGTGCCACTGTCTCCTCTCTCCAGAGTCGAGGGAGTAAAGCAGTGTGCAGGTCATATATTACCTTTGGAGCAGGACAGCACACTCTCCTGCATATTCCAAATTGAATAATAAAGGAACTCAGTGATTCCCAGCCTTCAAACTCAGACCCCAGGCAGTGTGTCGATCACCTCTGCCAGGCAGCGCGATAGGGCACGCCGAAGCATTGTAGCTGCATATTCTACCTCTCGCGAAGGGGCCCTGCCATCTGGGGATATGGTAATGCCATTGCATTGCCTAGTGGTGCACATCATCATTATTATCATTTATTTAACATGGCAGACACCTTCATTTGTCACAGATTACTTGGCCTACATGGCTTACCGCACAGCACTGCCCACCTGGGATTAGAACCAGCAGCCTCCAGGTAAAAAATAAATAAAAATCAAGCCCAGTACTTATTACTCATTGGTCTACTGCCACGCTAACACTATTTACTTTGACCTATAGTGTGTAATTTTATGAATTCAAATGAAAATATTGTCCAGGGTATATCATGATGAACACAGCCAAATGGAAATACCTGTAGGCGTGACTATAATCATGATGTCTTACAATATGATTTTTTTGGTTGTCTATATGATCTTCATTTTGTTACTGAAATCACTAAAAGGCAACCTGCTAGCAAGCTAGCCCACTAAAATTAGCTTGCTTCACTTTTCAGACATGTTAAAATAATACATACATGATAATATTACTTGGGAGTACGGCTTGACAAGGACATAAGGCAGAAGAATTTTAGTTTCAGCGTTATTCAATATTGTATCCAATACAAAATATCACAGAAAATGCACAACACAAACAGATGGTTGTTTTTAATGGGCTTCATTGAATCTTCTATTTGTACTTCACTAAGACATAATAACTATGCTTTTATGCACGAAACATGACACATTTTTGCTATTCTTTCCTAAAGATTTTTTTCCCTGTCCTTAATGTCTCTCTTTTTTTCAGACTGACTGTGTCTACTGCAATAGCCTGTGTCCCAGTTCTACAATAGTCTGTGAGTTTCATTTACTTTCCACTCAGTGTTTAGCTGCATGTAATTCATATTGCTTGTGGGCCAAGCTTGCATTTATTGACCATGCCACCAGATGTTGCTTTGGGGATATTTTTCACATTTCATTGCTTTGTTTATTCCTTTGTTTTGTTTCTCTTCTAATATTTTCCAGTTATTGGATCATTTTATGGTGAATTTATTATCCCACTCATGTTAAAATGTTAAAATATTCATGAAAGTGTGTGGCAAGCCCATTGTTTGCTGTCCCCCACCATGAAAAACAGGGTTCTAAAATGACTAAATATAAAGTGTTCATTTTGTTTCTGATGATATGCATGGATGTATTTACATAGCATCAGCAAGACAAAAAACAAAAACAAAAATTTCAGGCACCCACTCAATGTGATCTATTATTGAAGTTTATGAATTACATAGAATGATATTAAGCTCAAATAACACCCTAGACAATTTAGTAGCATCTTGCTAAAACTTTTTTTTTTTTCATTTGATCCTTAACTTTGACTAACAAATAAATGCAACTGTTCTTTCTTTCTTTGGAGAGTTCATTTTGATGACTTGCTAAACTGTACTTGTGAATAAAAAATAAACACTTCTATTTCACAATCCCGGCCATAGGTGCCATTCGGCTTAACAAAAAGCTGATCCCTTTTCCCTACTCCCTCCCATAATGCAAACCACAGCAATGGATAGCTTGCCTAAATTTAACATATGCTGTTCCTTTCCCTTTTGTATTTTTGCAAGGCCTGAATGTCAAAGCACCATCATTTCAAGAGCCACTCCAGGGGAGTCATTGACTCAAGAGTGCTAAGTGTTCTATTTTTAAATTCCAAGACAAAGCAACATTAATGTGTATGACCTCCTAATAATGAATCTGCTTCTATTGACAACCTACTGCAAGGAATAGCAAGTGACTGTCGGGCCTCATCAGCCCAAAAGCACATAAATAATGTACCCTAAGGCTATGCTATCTGCGCTGAATTACAACAACTGTGCTCCTGTTAAACGAGCAAACGGTTTAATTCAGAGACAGCTTCAAAGTAAATCACCCTCACTTGTTTTATTGAGATTGTTGTAAACATTTTATATGCCCTTTTGTACCATATGTATGAATAACAGAATGGTGAATGTGCCGCTTGAAAAGTATAAGACTTAAAAAGCATCATGTTTTCAGTTAAGGCTGCACATTAAGATTCATTTTTATTCTCAGATAATGTCCTGTGACTTACAAGGTCCAGTATTTACATAATGGGATTCTGTTTCCCCCCAAGAACCACATGAAGGGTATGTTCACTCAGGTGTCTCAGGAAGCATAATAACAGAATTTTCTCTCTCTTTTCTTGCAAGGTTATGTGGGTCTTCATAAAAAATATTGAGGAATTGGATAACATATAAATCAGCCATTTTGAGTTCATGAGCAGCCATTTAGATACTGATGTATGAAATTAATTTATGATCTAATGGATAAAATAGTTGAGCATTTGAATATTGCACCTGTAATGTCTATGCCCTGAAACAGGATATTTTAACAATTACAGCATGGTATAGCTGTACAGCAGAGCACTGAATATGGCAGTGTTGAAACAGGAGTGCAAATATTCCCTACAAGACTAATCTAAGCTCAGAATTTAATTAACCCGGTTGGAGTGGATTTAATTGTAAATATTTTTAAACTGTGTGGATGTTTTTTCTCCTTTGTAAACCTTTCATATCCTACCACTGCTACTGAAGGCTATGTTGAACTTGTTGATTTTAACCCAAAGTGCGATTAGCGGAGCAGACACAACAATCGCTCCCGGCGACGTGGCTTGTACATTAGTGTTCGGCTGGCTTCTCTTGCAGGGTCAGTGGAAAAAAATGCATAATAGCCCTTTCTATGTTTTTACAGCCGAACTATCCGCCTGAAAAAAAGAGAAGCAGTCTCAGGGGATCAAAGAGCGCAGCCAGCCATATGCAAATTGAATCAAGATGGACGGTGCTAGACGTTTTTTTCGCCATAACGGGCTATTGCAGTTTGTTCTTTGTGAAACAGCTGTCCTGTTTAGCTCCCTGTCTCCAGTGGATTACTGAATCTGATTACTCTGGGGAGAGGTCTTTGGATTATACTGATGTTGTGGTCTGTAAAGATTCAGCATCTCTCAGAATCAAAGAGTTGCTTCCTTTTAACTGGGTTTAATTTGAGTGGTAATATAAAAACTGACTAGTGCCACATATGGCTGGTAGCCCCATAGAGTGACTGTGATGACAAAGCTTTGAGTGTCCGCCATCTCACACACTTAGTAAAGCACTTTAGTTACTGCCATTTATGCACAGACGGACATTTTGATTGCTGTCGAATGCACACTGTTTATTACATATTATGCTGATTTGTGTAAAAGGGTTTACATTATTTCATTTTGTGTTCATGCTGATATTGACTTCATCTAATTCAATTTCATGCTTGCTCTCAGACTTCGGATTCTGTGTTTATTTGGTCAGAAAGTGGCACATACCTGGCTATAACAACAGTGTTGGTGTACATTAAGTCATTTCAACACTCTGCATAATGTTCAGATTGTATTTCTGTTTTTCTTCAATGTTCCAGCACCTGTTTTGTTAAACTGAAGATTTCATTTTTTCCGTTGGAAGCAAGTCTGCATTCACTGCTTTAGCTTCACTGGGTCATGGGATGAGGCAGGAAATTTAAAAAAATCTTTTTTGTTGTTTTTATTAACAATATCCTCGTCCAGTTGCTCGATTTATTTTGTTCAACATCCGTAAGGTAAAAAATAATAAAGCATTCTTTTTTCACCAGGTTTCTTGTCCATGGTGATCTTAGGCTTGTGTACGGCTGCTCGGCCACAGAAACCCATTTCATGGTGCTATTAATGAACAGTTCTTGTGCTGACGTTGTTTCCAGAGGTAGTTTGGAGGTAGTTTGTATTGAGTGTTGACAGATGATTTATAAGCGCTACACACTTCAGCACTCAGTGGTCCTGTTCTGTGAGCTTGCGTAGACTAACGCTTTGCAACTGAGCTGTTGTTGCTCCTATACATTTCCACTTAACAATACCAGCACTTGCAGTTGACTGGGGCAGCTATAGCAGGGCATACATTTGACAAACTGACTTGTTGCAAAGGTAGCATCCTACTTTTCAGTATGACCCATTCTACTGCTAATGTTTGTCAATGGAGATTGCATGGCTGTATGCTTAATTTTATGCAGTGTTAGCAATGGTCATGGCTGAAAAAGCCGAAGCCACTAAGTAGATCAGGTGTCCACATACTTTTGGAAATGTAGCGTGTATATATACAGTATTTATACTTTACAATTTATACGTTACGATCTAAGCTGTTGAAAACCAAGCATTGCCGAGTGAGTTCTTTGGAGATGGGTATGTAAATGTGAGATTTGCGTACTTGCATGTGCCGTATTTTGGTAAAAAGTGAGTCCTATATGCACTTTCATTTGGACTAAAAAATAAAACACCTGTTCTGTATTTTCTAAGCTTTCTGCTTCAGTGGTTTGAAACGCACACATATATCACTTATCCCTCCATGTGTCTGAACAATGTCAGATCTGCAATACTCACAATCAGCAGGAAATATAAATCTGTACATGATAAAAGCCAACTATTTTGTGATTCCTTCTATGAATCTTATAGCAGTGTGTTCTGAGATATATGATTATATTGGCTCCCCTCTCAATTACTCATGGGTAACCATGACCATATGATTTATAATTGGAATAATTAACGCTTTGGCATAGGATTGGTTTACTGGTTAGTTATGTCTTAGTATAATGTAAGAGAGGATTAGATACTGCACATCCAAGGATTCATGCTATGTGAACGATATACCATAGATGATCTATTTGTAATGCCTTTGCACGGAGCTGCCACGCCTGACCTCTCAGAGGTTTGTAGTAATTAATGCATCGGACGGAAACATCTTTGATTTATGTGTCTCCATGCTGGAGAGTCAAAAGTGGTGTAAGGCTGAGATTTGAGTCAGCTGTAATCCTGTATTCAGCTCCTAAGTGTTCCTCAGTGAAAAATGAGGCCATTTTCTTGGGCTATATCAGCTGGTAAAATTAGTTTTAATCATACTGGTGTTAGGTGCATCAATGCATACTGCACAGTCTGTTTGGTGGTGTGTTCAGCATGCATGCGTGTGTGTGTGTGTGTGTGTGTGTGTGTGTGTGTATTCCCATCATGATCACATTCGTTCAGATTGACATTCCTGTTCTTTTGGTACACCCCATGATCCTCAGTGATCACGGTGAGTCGCTGCCATGGCCATAACATCCTCCTATCCCATGTTCCCATCTGCAAGACTATATTACCTCGGTACAGCTTTGGCTGAATACTTCAGTAAGACTGATATAATATTGCCTCCACACCAGATCACAGTTTATGACAAAGTGACAAGCAAAAATACAATCTGCAGTGCAGGGACAGTACAAAGCATGGCTTTGAAAGAGTTCCTGAGGAAACTGCCTTATCACTGTACCAAATGAACACCCAGGCCCGTAGAACATCATTTTTTCAAATTAACATTTGAAAAATTCGAAACTGCCAAAAGCAGCGACATCAACATGAATAAATTAACAACTTAACAACAACAAAACACTACAAACATTTTGTTTAATTAAATTTGAGTGTTTAATTATGTCTATTGCTAATAATCGTAGTATAAGAAAAAAGAGCTGAGCAGTTGTATGAAAGTAGACCACTTCAGCTTGGGTAACCCTTTGAAATATAGCAATTTTCCCAACTATTTTTTATGTTTACCTATTTTTTAAGTACCATTAGGCAGAGGCAAGTAACCCACATCTAGCATCATATCAAGCCTGGTTATTAAAAAAAAACAAAAAACGTTTCTGACTACTACATAACCTGTTAAGCTATTCCCTACAGTGACAACTCTATGTGTGACAAAAAAAAAAAAACAACAAAAACTTTCTAACATCTGTGCAGAATATACCTTTAGCTAATTTCCAAGTATTCCCCTCCCCTTCCTAAGAAAGGAAAATGTACCTTTCCAAATCAACTGTTTCTTATATTTTGTGCACACAGAAAAATATATCTCGACATTGTTTTGACATTTGCACATGAAATTGGGGATCTATTTGGCATTTGAAAAGAAAATACAGAAGGTGGCTAGTTACTGACAGGCAGAATAGTAGAGTCTTATATAGGACACCAAAAAAAAAGAAAAATAATAATTATAATAGTATAGAAATATGTAATAAAATGTGTCCAAGTAATACCATTACTTGTTACCTCCTGGATAATAAACATGATAACAATGAAACATGATGAATACATCATTGTACATTTGTTAAATTGACAAAAAGAGCAACAATAGAATACATACCACTCTTCAAAAGAATACAGCTGTCAAACATAGCACATTGTCTGTATAAAGGGATTATAGTCTGGAAGACACAGCATGTACTTAAAATCCTCCACAGTTGAAAATAAATCCTTCTTAGCCAGTAAAGCAAGCAACAATTATAAATGAAGTTGCTTTAGTTCAGCACAACTTGGGAGCATCCAGTTGTAACTGCCTCCCTATTTGACAGTAACAGAATTGTCGCTGAACTCCACCTTTCTCTTGTGCAAGCTTTGCATTGTTGAGAACAATATATGACTCATTGTGAAATCTGAATTCTTTCCCAAAAGGTATGACTTTTCTAAGCTGTAGCAAACAAAAATATTGGCTAAGCCGTCTATGTTGGCTGAAATTACTTGACTATAGAGGGTTAATGGTTTCTCAGATTTGACCCTCATGTCACTCTTAGTGCGTCATGTTCATACAACTGTTCAACATGTCAGGGTTTATCCCTTGCATAATGAATTTTTAAATTTTTATTATGGCTATGTTCTGTGATGAAATGTTTCAACCGACTTGGACAAAATACGGTTAAAGAATATCAACAAAAACTACAAATGAAAAAAAACTGTTGACATCATCATGGTTGTTGTTCACCTCACTGATTCATTTACCTAGTGTAAACAGCTGCATTGAATCTTACAGGTTTTATTTTTATCTAAATTTATTTGATACAGTTGACAGGGACTAAATATAAATTCCAAGGGCTAAAATCTGATGTATTATACCGAAAAATGGCTAAACAGCTCATTTTTATTCCTGGTCCCTGGGCAGGTGTACAGAATTACAAAAGCACAAACATTAAACAGGTATAGTGAGACACCAGTTTATCTAGGGCAGTTTTCTCACCTGCAATTCAGTCATCGCCCAGCTGGAAGTCTGTAGAGCCTTTTTTGTGTGTCTATTGTGACATTTCCCTGTACAATAGATCTACGTCAATTGCATTAAGCACAGTGAGTTTTTGGCAGCAATATTACTACACTGTGATGTGCTATTTTCTGTACATAGACATTTTTTTGATGTCCAGCTATCATGTTTTTTTTCCCTTTTCTAAGCAATGGAAAGTTGGTCATTGCATAATAATTGCAATTATATTAGCTATACAAAAATTGTTAAATAGAATTAATTATAACAATTAAACAGCTGTGTAAGCTTAAACAATTAAAGGCTGTCACCTCAGTTCAGAACTTCCCAAGTAATCAGTGCTGTGCCTGGTTTGTGTGCCAATCATTTGGTTGAAAAAACCAGTATTTTTGTTTTGTTTTGTTTTCTGAGTCCATTCTATCAATTTCTCAGCAATTTTATTGAATGTTTTAAAACGGTGGGCATTTTAGCCATTTGCCAGTGCTGTGTCTGTTGAGCCAGTGTTTTGTATTTTTATTCTGATACAGTATGTACTCTTAAACCATGAGATAATTTCACCCAGACTTCTGTCTGTTTGTCTGGCTTTTCAGTGAACAACTTGAGCAGTGCCCCTTATCCTTTGTCATACAACAACTCCTTGAATTTCCCTGTACTGTAGTTTTTGGTGTGATGCCCAGGTCCACAAATTTGGATGAGAAATGTAAGTACTGGGAATGGTACAACACAACAAAGTACCAGGTGCCCCATCTTGTTTTCTAGGGTTTTAAGAAAAGTCTGAAACATGCATTCCATGGAATCACCTTGTAGGGCGAGTATCTGCTTGGGTAATTGCTTGAAAATCCTTTTGACTTCTTGAGGAATTTGCCACATTTTTTGAAATTGCTAGCCCAAATACTTCTTGTGAGTGGAAAAGTGTGAGCATTGCATGTTTGAAGGTATAAAGCCTTTGTGATTTTCATTGGATTTCAATGTTTCAATCTTTATTACTTAAACAGTGAGTAAATGAGTTTGATTCTGGCAGATAACAGACACCAGTTTCATTTCTAGCACCAGTTCACACTGACACCCTTACTGATAATTATATTTTTATTAAATCTAAATGCACAGCACTAATCTTATCAGCTAATCAGCCTGAATGGAAGAAAATACTAGTTAAATCTTAAAGGGAAATCGACATAAAGTATAATCAGTATAAAGTGAGTGACAAAGAGGTCCTGAATCAGTAGCCAAGATATATATGTTCATGATGTGTAGTAAAGCTCACATGAACTATTCCCCAATGTGAAACACACTAATCTGTGGACAGTTATGTTTAAAAAAAAAAAAATCACAGATCATTTTTTCCTTGGCTGAATGGACTATGCCATATCTGCAGAGAACAGTCAGTATTTTCCTGATTACTGAGCTTGACAGACAATGCATATCAGATAAAGTCAGATGGGAAAGCACCGCATGTCATTTCCCTGCGAATGATATTCCTCAAGCACCTTGGTACCTCTACGCTATGAGAGGGATTTTCTGCAGGCTATTTGCCTGTCAGATAACAGTCTCCATATTTTTGCGTAATTTAAAGAGGAGAAAAAATCAGATAGTAGCATTCAAGGACAATATCCTGTTACCCGTCTCATTTTTACTGCTTGTATGTCCAATGACATATTTAGTTCAAGGCTGTGATATCTAAACTATATTCATCACTGAAGCGAAAGGCGGCACAGAATCATTTTAAATGGCTATTTCATGAGGCATAATAACTGTCCCTTTTCCAAACCATATTTATCAAAGTGGTCTGTCTACGGGCTGTCCACGCTGTGCTTTATGGTATATGCGGCACATCGACTCCAGAATTCCAAGCAGTGTAAATTGGGATGTATGTGCCTTTTGTTCCAGTGAAGGTGAGGTGATTCCTACAACGTCCTGTTTAATTCTAAATATAAAGAGATGGACTGGGGACAATATCAAAGTAAACAAAGTCGATGAGTTCATTAAGTGGAGGAGAGATAATTTATTGTAAATCCCAAGTCTGATAAGCTGCACATTAAACACCTTCTCCATCATTTTCAAACGAAAATAAAAAATAAAAAAATATATTTTTGAAAGTTTATTAACATCCGAAGGGGATCAGTTTTACAGGCTCAAAAATGTAAGCATTTCTAGTCATAGGAATTGCTTCAGAGGATCTGTATTGAAGCATTTAAAAACAAAAATGTGTCATACTTTAAAAATGCAACCATTAATATATTTGATTAAATACAACATTGTAAAAATACCATTGCACACAGCGCCTGTGTATATTGCAACCCACAAATCATTTCATGTTTGAGAAATGGAAATGTAATCAACTCATTGAGAAACAATGAGATTGTTATCAAGTATTCCAGTTTATAAGGTTGGTTTAAAAATCCATTCATTTATCATCATACTATTTCCTTGTTAAAGAAAATAAAAACTGCTTTTTGTACAGAACTTTGAGTAAATATAGGGGTGGTCGCCTAGGGAACCAAACGACGCATACAAGGCTTGGTATTACATAGAGAGCAAGGTGGGAGGGGAGGGACATATGTTGTGTGACTTATGTGATGCCACTACTTGATAGAGCTGCATAATATGAGGAAAGTGTGCAATTAAGATGTTGGATATTATGAGGTGATATGAAAAGCGATAAAACAAATACCATGAGCATATTATTTAAGAGCCTCCGATCAGCATTTAGTACAGAAATGTAGTTATATGTAGACACTGAAAATGTTTAAATAAATCCTGAAAATAAGTGTAAGGATGAAAAGGCTGGGGTCTGACTACCTCAGAGTCCTACCTCAGAGTCCTTCTTCAGTTAAAAACAGCAGGAGCATCTGAATCGGATTCAACAAAATGCCTCCAAACTCATTGGACAACACTTCATCCTACAACCCAACAATGATCCTGAACATACTGCAGATGCAACAAATGAGTTTTTCAAAGCTAAAAACTAGAAAATTTTTCACTGGCTAAGTCATTCACCCAGTATGAGTCCAATTGAGCGTGTGTTTCATATGCTGAAGAGAAACTTTAAGGCAGTTAGCCACTGAAATAAGCAGGAGCTGAAGGTGGCTGCAGTACATGCCGGACGGAGCATCACCAAAAATACTCAGCACCTGCTGATCTCTATGGGCCACAGACTTCAGTCATTCACTGCATGCAAAGGATATGCGACAATGTACCAAACATGACTACTGTCATTTACACACAGCACCATTTATGTGTCCCAAACATTATGGTGCCCTGAAATGTATGTATAAAAAGTGCTGAAGCAGCTGCTGAAAAAACACACAGAGCACTGAGAGACGCTGCTCTGCAGTTCTAGTACTTGCCTCCAACATGCCTCCAAAATGAACATTGTGAGTAGATCTGCCACTTCAAGCCGTACTTCATTCTAGCCATTCATCCCATTGACTGTGCCCATGCGACATTGATTCTGGAAAACACCGCCCTTCATCTCTGCTCTCTCCTGCACATTTGGGAAGTCACAAATGTGAGTCTGATCACCAGTTTTCAAAATCATTCATTTCTGCTCTAACCAGTCCACAGAAGTCAGATGCACTGGGGAGAAATAACTTCTTCTTACAAGTCCAATATGTGGCACAGAACCATTACCTTGTGATAAAGTAAAGGATGCCTGAAGATGAAGCTTTTTGAAAAGTAAAGCAATTTCTGTACCCACCTCTGAAGTAAAGGATATTCAGAATTTCCCTGTGACAAACCTTGTTCAGCTTTATATAACAGTCCCTTCTTTTCTTACAGAGGCTAAAGATTTTGCTGGTATTAACCAGACTTTTATGCACCATTACCCAGTGCAACACTATTTCATCGGGCATGTGTCTCTGCACAGAAAGGAAGGCTCTTTTCTTATCAGTAGTCTCGTCCACCCTGCCACCATATACCTCATCTAATACTTTTCACTGAGCATTTAAGTATGGATGCCTGTAATGTCAGTTGGTCAAGACATATTTTATTTACTGTTGCAGGTTGAAGGAGCTTGAATAGAGAGGCACTTGAAGATAAAAATAAAACATTAAGAGCTCTAAACACAGAGTTACAACAACATCTGCTGAGGAAAATGAACTTCTCATCAACAGCAAAGTTCAGTGGTGAGGACAACTTATTTCTTTTCATTCTCCCTGACCTCAGAGAGTGTTCTTTAGCTAAAAATAGAATTTTCCACTGTCTATCTCTGACTGGGAGGGGGTGACGTAGAATCATTTGAGCACATAAAATGCTGCTTCTTGATTACCTATTGACATTTTCTTTATGTTCTCATGTTTATCATCATCTCACAAACTTCTGGCATGTTCTTTCTCTTTTTGATCGAAGTCCCAAAGTATTACAATAACAATAGCTGCAGAACAACTACTGTAAACAGGTAAAATTAAACAAAACATCACATCTGGGCTTGTCTTTGTTAGGTAATATGCTAACACCAATTACACAAATAATATCAAGTATTACTAACATTTTTGTACGCATATATATAATCAAATGCTCTGATTATATTTGTTTTAGGGCTTTTTCTCAGATTCATTTGGGGGGCGACATATCCATATACAGAAGGAGGCTTGGTCCAGAACCCAAAGCAACATAAAATACTTGTTATTTGCGAAGGAGTTGGCTGTGGGGATTTAGAAAACCAAAACACTGGGGAGATGAACCTCACAGGGAAAGAGTGTCCCACAACAAAAGCTTCCAGACAGAATCTAACCCCACAGAAACTTCAAACAATGAAGGGTGCATCAATCTTTCCAGCAGCAGCCACATGCTGTGTGTGTAAAAAAATGTGTTATGGGTAGGGTTGTTCAATACAGACCGCTTAATATTTTCTTTGCTCTGTAGTGACAGAGGCGTCAGCTTGATAAGTCATTTCCACACCACCTTTTTGGCCCCTTTTCTTTCCACTTCTTTTATAGGCAATGAATGGAGCAATTATGCATGTTAATGTAAGTGTGGTAAGTAGACCCTTTTAAACCTATATGAGTTCCACTCAGTGGTTAAAGCATACTCAGGATATAATTTGAATTATTCTACTAATATGTATCAGCAGAGCATATTAGTCACATAAACTAATTCATGCACACATTTTTCTGCTATGTTGCTGTTTTCCTGCTATGACTGTTGCTGGACAAAAGAAAATGTATCAGTGGACATGCATTTGTATGCAAAAATATACATAATTAAAATACATAATTGGGACCAAATGTGTTACTCTGATAACATGTATCTGCATTTGTCTTTTCAGTCTACTTCAAGGAGTGGCATCAAAAGAAAAACATAGTTGGAAGAGGGCTGGGCATTGCATAACAGAAAAACATAACGGAAATGATTAAATGTGTGTGTGTGTGTGTGTGTGTGTGTGTGTGTGTGTGTGTGTGTGTGTGTGTGCGTGCGTGTGTGTGGGTGGGTGGTTCACCACGGGTGGGCTGAAATAACAGAACTAGTAAGCTCTGTTCTGTTAATATTGATTATTGCTCTTATTTATTAAACAATCATACTGCCATGGAAAGCAGAAATAGTCTGTAACTAGTTAACAGCACACTCACATCAAGAAACATTATGTGACGTTTTTTATGATATTCATCTAGTCCAGCTGCTATCACCACACCAGCATACCATGCTGGTGACCAGCCACAACCACTCCGGCATCCAATTCTGATGAACACTGTCCAAAACACATGATATGCTGGTCATGCTGGTATCCAGCTATGCTGGTAACCGGCTATATAGGCACCAACTCCTTATTAATGCCCGCAATTTTGAATGAGATGTTGGATGTCAGGACTTCATATATTATTTGTCAGGTAGTGTATATACCTATATATACCCATACTGTCATTTCTAATTATCCCAGCTCTTGATCAGGATCCCAGGTCTTTGTTTAATAATTAAATAAACTTCTGTACCCCATTGGTGTCACCACGGACCCTATTTTGGTGACAATGTAAGGACAACCATGCCTGAGTCCAAGTAGAATTTCTAGTTTTGTCTCATGCAAATGGAATGCTTGTTGCCTGTGCCGGGTTTGGTAGTTCTGTGGTCTGCAATAAACTTATTTGCATCAATCAACATGGGGCATCACAATAGCATCACAATAGGGGGTGTGTCAATAAAAACACTTGCCGCTGTGCAAGTTCGGTGTTGAATAATGCATTTACGTTTAAACTAATCCTGACCCGGTTTAAACTGAAATGCTGCCACATTGTGCTATTTTGGTGGTGCTATGAATGCACTGCACATGTGAATGCATTATCACACAGATGCTTGAAATATATCATTTTTATTTTATTTTAATTTGACTATTTGAAATCCAAGCTGTGTTTTTTTTATGATCTGCAGCCAAGACAAGATTAGCTGTTGGATTTGACGCTAAGGCACTGTTTTTAAAGTGAAAGAAATGGGGTGATCTGATTGGCAATAATGAAACCACGCCTCCACAACACCCACAGTTAATTTATTCTTGTTGAAACGGGTCCGTTGTGTCCAACCAGCAAACCTGAGTTGAACACTACCTAATTTGCCAGTGCCTTGAGGTACTGGCAGCATTTGATACTTGAGATTTGACTGCGGATACAGAGCTCCATCATTGAGACAGCCTACCATTGTTCAAATTGCAGGATTGATTTAGATCAAATTCCACTGGAGGGTATAAAAACATATTTTATATGGAAATACAAAACAACTGCCACTTCCCAGATCACACTCAGTAGCCACAGAGGCTAACAATGCTGTTGCTTCTCTCCAATGATTTTAACGCACTCGTTTACATAGGAAGGGGTGCTGTGACCAACAGATTTTCACAAGTCACTGACTTAGCTGTATTACTGGACTGAATCTCAAGTTATTTGGAGGTATTTAGCTGTCAATTTAAAAAAATGGCAAGTGCAGTATCTAAATTTGATAGGGGACACTGTAACCTGCCAGACTGCACAAATTCTGTTTGAATGAAGGAGTCATTGCATGACATCCTTTAATCTACTTTTTGAGATCATTTTGATATCAATCTGAAGGAGGAAGTTATTGAAGAATTTGACATTAGTTTTTTATTTATTTTCTGGCTCGATTTAAATTCAAACCTTGTGTGGAGTTATCTATATTTCCTTCAACAGCTTAATTTTTCTTTTAATATATCTATCCAGTCATTTAACAAAAATGCAATTATTCTCAGAGACTGGTAGTTCCTTTCATCTTTTAAGGGCCTGAACCCAACATAATACTAGGTGCTTCATGCTTTTATATGCAGTTAAATAATATGGAGGCAGAGTTCATTAACACTGATATTTAATGAAGTGCTATCAGCTTAGAGCCAACCATTTCCTTCGGTTGGCTATAAATAGATCATTTGTGCAGGATCTAGCTTATATCATTTCTTTAAGAGCTAATAGAAGTACGCTGCAGCTGATCAAATGATGGGACAAGTTAGCAAAATTAGTGCTGAAGAGATAGCTAACTCCAGTTTTAATCACTATTATCCATCAAAAGGTAAAATTTCCTCTCGCTAACAGTGCCCAAGGGCAACCTGAGAAGGAGAATAATGAAAATACAGGTCTCTCTGAATGATAATTATTATTTTAAGAACCGAAAGGTTGCGAGCAGGGGCTTGAAATACTGTTGATTATTGTCAGTCAATATGCCAACCATCCATTTAATAGGCTGTGTTGACTGTGTGTTTGTATGTTTGTGTGCGTTTTGAAGTTTTAGACTCAAATTAATTTTACATTATCACTTACAAATGGGAACGATCGAAGGAAGAAACTAGCAGAAACATTGGGTCTCAATTATGTCGTTGCCAACCATGTATGGCATATTTGTTTAATTATCTCCCCACATATATTATAAGTGTTTCCTTCTAGTCATGTGGTTAAAAGGAATTTCTCCTCTAGCTTCATATGTTTTAGTAATTCATGCACTGTCCATTTAGCAAGACAACTCAACTCCAAAACCTTCAACTCATGAAATCCCCTATTCTCTTTGAACTATTAAACAGAGACAATGAATTCAGAGAAAGAGAGAGAAAGAGGGAGAAAGAGAGAGGGGGCGGGTGGGGTGGTTCTCATTGTCAGCTATAATAATGTCTGGTCAGAACACCTGCTTCTCCTTGATAGAGACACCTGCTATGCCTTCTTTCTCTCCTGCAAACAGTGGTCAGGGACTGCTAACAAAGAAAGATGTCTTTGGGTCACCTTTGTTAATGTCCATAAATTCCTTTCAGAGAAGGCTTCTTATAATACTCATCAGTTTTTGTTGTCTGATTTAGTTAATTTGGTTTGTCATTTGATGGACATTGTGACAAAATTGGTCTGCAAGTGTACTGATGCCATTCATACATAGATCTCAAATACCACATTCAGTGAGAAAAAAAAAAAGTTCATATTTGTGCTTGCTTTTGTTCCCTCCAGTTTCCCTAATCAATCGGGCCTCTGTGCATGTCACTGTTCAGAAAAAGGAGTAATTTGTGGATTTTTTAAGTATAACTGACAGAGGGGGACTGGGAGGCTGGTCGTTCTATAATAACGTCTTCCTCAGGTGTGTGTTAAGACAGGTCACATGGGTCTCACAGTCCGTCACTGAGGATTACCATACCAACGAGAGGGCCAGAAAGAGAGCGCCCTGCTGATTTAGAGAGGGGTCCGCTATCAAACCCATGACCCGTGGCTGCAGTGCATCACAGTGATCCCCACTTAACCTCAGACTCTTTTATTCTGCAGAGTCTCGTAGTGGCTTGGGGAAATGTGGGGAACAAAATCTCCTTAGGACCAGGAAATGTCAGAGTTGAGCTGAGAAAAGAAGGCCACATACACAGCTAACACAGCAGCGGCACACGCTAGCACGCCTGCAGACATAAACGCAGCTTGTGTCCAGGCAGCACAGTTGTTGTAAGATGAGCAAACTGGAACATGTTACAAGGTTCACATGCTGTTGAGGCTAATGGTAATACAAGCACACACGCTTGCACACTCGCATACAAAGGCAAACACACATGCATGCAGGCACACACATGCGTATATACAGACATACACATGCAGGCAGGCACACAGGCATACATGTATACACAAATATACACATATATACATGCACATAGGCACATACATGCAAATACACACACACATATGCATGCAGACACGCTCACACATACACACACACACACACACGCAAACTTGCAAGCACACACACACAAACACACACCAATTTTCTCTCTCAATTCAATCCAATTCAATTCATGTTTATTGCTTTATTGGCAAGAAATACAAATTTAATTATTGCCAATGCATACATATAAATAATATGTAGAATAATAATAATATTCAAATATAATAATGATAAATGTAATAACTTTCTCTCTCTCTCTCTCTCTCTCTCTCTCTCACACACACACACACACACACACACAGACACACACTCATACACTACTTCACTTCAACATTGTGCCCACAACCCCTCCAGCTCAATAATAGCTCTCTGCCACAGCAGTGGAGCTCATTACTTTGGGCAAATGACTTTATACAGTATAATACATGGAGTCTACAGGGAGACTGACCTAGGTCACATATTGACCATGAAATATTTAGCGTGGGGGACATTACTTTGAAAATGCTTAAGGAGGAAAAGGCAACTGTGGTGGTGGCAGTAACCCCAAGTGAAACCCCCCCCCCCCCCCCCCCCCCCACAGAAAACCCCCCACCCCCAGTCAGAGACGCGACTGGAAAATGCTAAATGCACCGATGGCATGTCACCACCACTCACGCATCATATGCAAAATAATTGACCTCAATAATTGAATCGGCACATATCACTGGAGTGCTGGCTGTTTATTGCAGGGGAAGCTGAGAGCAAAGGGACGGGCAGACTGCTTAACGGGTGTATAAGTTTCTTAAGGGTGGATACCACACTGATACGTGTCTGATTACAGAACAAGATTCAACACTGAGAAATGCACTCTTGCAAATGTATTTATTTCATTTAACATTCTCAGTGAGACATTGAGGGTGGGACCCTCATTTGCAATGGTGTCGAGGTACAATAAAACAAAATACAAAATAATTTTAAAAAATAAGAAATTGGAGAAAAAAATGGAAGAAAAAATAATAAGCATCAGCTGAAACAAAAATTGAATCATAACCACAAATCACAAAGCCTCTATGGACTCTATAAGTAATATGATGGGCTAAAGATTTTAAAGCCACAGCTACAACAACATTGCTACATAATGTATTACGAGTAACTGGGAAATTAAGCTCAGTTACACTTGTCAGAAGATGTTTTAACCTGACGTCTCCTTGGAACATTCATAATGCTTTCATTAACCCGGCATAATATTTGCATACATAATTATGTGTAAAATTAAATTATTTAAAAGAATGACAATTATCAAATTAAATTAAGTTCTCAAAAATTAATGATTAATATAAGGTGCTGACGTAATATAAAGGTTTTGCAGTATAGACTGTGTGTACTGTGTTAAATGACCAAATTTCCAAATGACTTGGATTTATTTACTTATCCTTTTTGAACAATATTTGCTTGGCTGTGATTTCCCTGGCCCTTCTCTGTGACATAATGGGATAGGAAAGTGAAGATAGAGCTGGATATTAGAAGAGAAGAGAAATCTGGGAGAGGGGGCGGGTAAGTGAGATATAAAATTGAAATAAAACCACTTCAGCCAGGTCTTCTAAAACTCATAAAAGGTCTTCCTCTACATTCGAAAGTTTAGCTGGCTGCCAGGAACACAAAATGATTGAAGGCTTCCTTTTTTTCTCTCCTTCTTTTGTTCTCTCTATCACACATTTTCTTTCTTTCTCTCAGAATGTCTCTCTCTCTCTCTCTCTCTCTTCTCCTGTCTTATCTGGGCTCAATATGAATGCCAGTAATAGGGTCAGCCCTCTCTGGAAGTCATCAGTCATGTGTGCATTTCTTGCATTTTCTGATCGCAGGAATATTGCCGCCGCGTGTACTGTGGCGATTATTGGATCGGAGTCATGACTGCATTCAATTCCTCCGGGTCTGAAAATGGCAGGCATTCTGAATCCTTTGATTGGCAATTTCCTGCCGCACAGAGTTCAGTCCCGTAAAGAGTTATTTCCGACAGCATGCATCATCACGTCTTAAACAGAGTGCAGAACCGATCGCGGTTCGAGTGATCGTTAGACAGTTACAGTGAGGTAGGCGGTGTAACTGCGTGCCGCGTGCCCCTTCCTGAACAAGGCTAAAACCACAGTAAAATGTGTTGTGTTGATGGGATTGCGGCAAAGCAATGAGAGGTGGATGTAGTGATTAAATAAAAATATATTGGGTGGTTATTGAAACGGTTGCCAGGGAAGGCTTATTAGAAACACTCTGGAGATGCCTGTGGTAAAGGAGCGTTTATGTGCTTCATCACCTCTGAAGGAGCATTTTTGATTCCCATCCTGGAGTTAACCTCCTCCTCCTCTCGCCTCCCCTCCGCCCTTGCCACGGGCTCCAACTCAACCACCAGGGACATTTAAAAACCCAGGACCTCCTCCAAACTGTTTATACTGTGCTGCATAAGGTAATTAGAGACAGTTGACTTTGCACCTCATTAAGCCAGGATTTGTTTGTGGATCTGGTTTGCTTCCGCTCACAGCGTTTCCTTTCTTTTTTGGGAAATGTTGGTCGGTGGGGGTTAGTGTTAAAACTCAATTACACATTGCCATTTTGCGAACCCTCTGGGAGGTGCTTAATATTTGCAGTCTGCTTGTCGGCATACTGTTGCTTTCACCACATATGGTGAAACATTTTTAAAAAGGAGGGCTAAAGGGAATCGTGCTCGTGGTGTAAAGGAACTTCTTTTGCTTTTGAAAGGAGGGGAAGGTGCTGAGAGATAAGCAACGTAAGAAACAAAAACCTTGCAGCACTAATTAAGGCATTATGCAAATTTTCATCGGCCTGTATGCAAATCCGACACTGCTCCCTGCTTAGTTACTGTACAAGTGTGTCTGCCAACCGCATTTTGCTTGTGTCTCCTCTTTGCATATGTGCTTCAGGTGCAGCTTTTCAATGGAAGACATACAAATCTGACTATTTTTGTTTGTCTGTTTGTGCAAAATGTCAGAACAGCACAGCATGCTTTTTATCGTGCTGTTTTGTGCTATCGCCGGGAATAACTATTATCATGGACCATTCCATTTGTAAAGTGACAAACAATGTATATTTAGAGGGAACAGTTCTTGAGTGAGCGAGCTCTCCACTGATGAGATACAGCAACACAGTTGCATTCTGCGGCAGGACAAGATCGTGTTAGCCTGTTTGTCAGTTATTAGAACACCGATGCAATAAACACCACTATCCCAGTACTGGAGAGTGACAGTTCCAAAATAAACAGTGAAGCAATACATCAGCTTCGAAGGCTTGCTTTCAAATTGACTGGGAAATTCGAACATGCTGTGCAAATATTTTTGCTTCTTCTGTTTACACAAAAATGCCATAAACAGAACATCAAACAATTACAGCTACTCATGATGAGAAGCTAAGATTAAATAAACTATCAGAGCAGAAATGATAAAAGTTATTGTATATGGTAAGTGTATTTGAATTTCACTTGAATATAATCAGATATAAATTCTCATATGATATAGAACTTTTGTTGTAAAAGAGTTTTTCCATGTACAAAACAACAGCCAGATCCATTTTATTGTGTGTGGGTGGTTAAGGGGGAGGAAGTGATTGAAAGATGGCAGTCTTACTCAGCACCCTGATTAAGATTTCCGATTGTGTCTCATTTACCTGGGGCAAATGTTTGTCTTCAAACTGTGTTTGAAGATAAGAGTGACTCTGATTACTCAAGTGTATGTCTAATACATGCGGATTGTACTTAATTGCGTAGGCTAAAGATAAATAGCATCAGACAGTATCATTGCTCATTGCAAGTATTCTTGTTGGTATAAACTGATGAGAAACTTCAGTAAGTTTGTATGGTGTTCATGCAGTGGAAATGCACATTTTCAGGAGTGACCTCAACAGCCGATGAAACATACAGCGTCTTGCATAAATAATCTTGAAAACAATAAAAATGGTTATCCTCATGAGAAAGGGGAAAAATAATGTATTTAGTTTATGAAAAACAATTATGTTTTCTGCATATAATGTACGAAAGGTCCACGATAAATGGGTGAAGCATGTGTTGGTAAAAAGAACTGACACCACTTCCACAGTTTGTTTCACCCATTTCTGCTACTTGCATCAGTCAATCGGAATGATTAAGCCAGCGATCAATGGCAGGGAATACCAAATGCACTGATCAGACTTAATCCATCTGAAACTGCAATCCCAGAACAGTCTGAACTAGGACAGCATTAGTCTTTGAAACGGTATCAAGCAGCGATCGATCAGAACACCTCATACGCAAAGCTGATTCATCCCCCTTATCCGAATGTTACAGGAAATGTTACACCTTCATTTGTATTGCTGTTATGCATTTCTTTCAAGGAAAGAAAATAAACTTTTTTGACAAGGAACTCACTAAAATAATTGGAGTGGATGTTCTATTCACAGTTCCTGCGTTGATTGATGCTTAATTTTCAGTGATGAGTACATGTTGTTTGAAGTACAGTATACATGGGCCTCAGAATTTCCGAATCAAAGGATCATTTCTCTACGGGGAAATTAATGGGAGTTTCACATGACCAGTCCTGTCACAGCCTGTGATTTAAACTAGCATTTAAAACTTTTTTATCTGGACACCTTTCTCTCTTAAATGCCGCTGGAGGCTTTTCAAGCTGTTCACAGCTACCATTAGCCAGAAAAGAAATTTAAAGAAAGCACTCAAATAAATAAGGTAATTACTAACAAGAACAGCAACAATAACAACAATAAAGATATTTACAGTGATATATACAACTCTACAAAACAAAAAATGTGTATAATTTATTACACTAATGGGTAATGGCAAATGGCTTATGTGAATAATGGTTGGAAATATAGCCCTGTGTGTGAAATTGAAATTGCGTTTCATGGATAATCAACCACACATACATAAGAAACTTCACATAAGAATTAATGATTTACAAAAGTATTTTACTTTCACTTCAATTTTTAGGGGGTATCCACACTGTAATATCATACTGTAGCTATACCATAATCAGTATTTGGTGAGCCCATGACGATTGTAGCTCACCTGTGAAATTGTGTTGAGAATGGCTTTGAAACGGCGGTGGTTCAAAAATCACTGTTTTATATGGGGAGAGCTGACCAATGTCAACATACACTGAGTGTGGTATCAATATATTTATATTAGTGTATACAGCACTAATGCATTTTCTTTCGTTTATAGTTTATAGGATATATCACACTTTAACCAAGCCTCTGTGTATTATTTGAGATTGAATGGGTTATGGAGCACAATGCAGTTGGTAAGCACAGTTTAATAGCCAAACACATTTCATATTTTCCACGTCTCATTAGCACCCAGCATGCTTTGCAAGACAAAAATGGTTTTGGAATGAAGTGCTGACCTGCAGTGCAACTTCAGAATGCAGGGGAAGGTGTGAGGTGTGTTTTGCAGACGCCGCACACCCCTCCTTGGCCCAGCCAGAAACGGAATCAGTCACACAGCTCTGTTTAAAAGGGTCTTTCTGGGCAAAACCACTTACCCTTCATAGCAGCTCCAATAAAGCATTAATAAACTTTTGTCTTGGGGAGGAGAGGCTGAAAGCACCAAAGGAATCGTATGCTGTATGTTTTATACTCCTCAATAAACTGGCCCTAAACAAGAAAGCGGGGCAATAAATTTTCCATCTGCTTCCACAAATCAGTGGGTCAAAACCAGGTCCACACAAATATGCTAATGCATAAATAAAATTGACCATATCCCGATAATTCCATAGTTGTTACCTTTGTGTTCTCTGTCCCACTAATTTAAATAATTGCACCGTCTGGCTGCCCTGTTCAGTGTGGGAGTGGCTTACACCACAAAATGGAGGGGGAAGGTTTCATCTTAATTAACCTTTACCCCATTTAGTTCTGGAAATGAGTTCAAAAAGCCTGAGAATTCATATTTTTTAAAGTGTTGTGGAAAACAACAGAGTTGTTGTGCAATGACAAGTTGCACTGAACAAATAATGGTAAATAACTGCGTTCATTTTCTGTTGGTGCTGTAACATAATTAAAAATGGAATTGAAATACAATACACTAAAGGTCTATGCCTTCCTACAAGTATTTTGTCAGAATACAACTGTATATTCTAAACACAGTAACACCACAAGGACACATATAATGTACCAAACCCTTACTTATGACTAAAAGTGAGATCTTTTAATTAGGTTTGGATGATTTGATGTTTCTACTTATTACCTGTAGACAGATTTATGTTTCAGTTATTGACGTGCTGTATGAATATAAACATGACTTTTTATTCTAAATGAAAAAAGGAAATGAAATGAATTTAAAAAAATAACCATCACACAAAACACAACACATCAAAGCATTTCAGTTTTTTTTGAGAGAGATCAAATATATTGCTTCAATATTATGCATATTTAAGTGAAGATAAACATAAAAAATAAACATTGCAAACCCTTCAAGTCTAGTTATGCTCCTAAGAAATAAATTCTACCTGGATTCAATGGCCAGTGCACTATAAATAATGCATTTCACACACAGAAGGAGTCATTAATTTATGTGGCATACTGAGCTAGTATGATTTATCGTGGCTGCTTGTTAATTGCAGATGATGAAAAAGTTGTTTACACTCTTACCCCATTTCTCTGGCCCTGAAGGCATTTCCCCCCGTGAGTTTCCTCTCCACATGGCTAGGCTTCAATGTGCTTACGGTGTGTTTATTACAAAGTGCTCAGGCCCTGACTCAGGCTGCGGATCACCAAGGTAACCTCGCATGAGAATGTCCGTGGCGATCCCAGGCAATTTGGTGGCATGAACTTGTCCCAGGCCAGTGCAATTCTCTGTCACTTACAACTGTATAAAAGTGCTTTGAGCTGTGGTTGTGTATCCACAATGATGCCATGGGCAAACTTTCGGCAAGCAGGTTTGTCCAAAGTTTCCTGTAGTATTGGTAATATAACACTACCTAGAGACATTCTTTCTAAATACACAGAGTGGTAGAGAGGCTTTCTACACAATGACTTCTTGATGTTGGAAACGTCCTTGGATGATCTGAGATGGCATCTGGATGTTGTCAGACACATTATACACCCCATGATCAGCTGCAGTATTAAGTGACAAGAAAAAGTGTACTTCCCCTTGTTCCAAATAAAACAGTGTATGGTTATCTTCAGTAATATTGTGTTCATTTACCCATGTGAGAGGGGTGAACTGTCCATGCCTTGCCAATAAAACAGAAAAGACAGGAGAGAAAACAAAACTTTTATCTTGACTCAGGCTCTATTTTTCCTGGAATTAACTTTGACTTAAAATGGCTCACTTTCCGATACAAACACAAATAATTGTTTTCATTATTATGCTGGTCTCAGCAACTCTTCCGCTATTGCAGTATCAGCCTGAAAGTCATTAACCACCACAGAAAAATATATTCGCGTATATGCTCTGGCATACGGAGTTTGTGGTAACAGCTAAGTTGCAGAATTTTAAATACAACAGTGGTCTGTGTGCATCACTATAAATCTGTAGGCTGGCAAGCCAAATATTTCTACCCTGGAATGACACTGCAAGTGAGAACAAAATGTAGTTTATACAGTATTGTAAGTTTACTGTTGACGCGTATCCACAGTGGTCCGGCCCCACTCAAAGGCTTAAGCCAGGCTGTTTTTTTCTTTTTTTTAAATAACGCGGTCAGGTTACTGGGTTTGTGATGCTGTTGCTTCTGACAGGAAAATGATTAATGTGGGAGCTTCATGTATCAGTATCACAACAACTTTGCTGGAAGAGATTTGCAGAAAAACCGATTGAAATTTTCAATTTGAACATGCATGTGGCCGATGGGGTTGAGGCTGGTGGAGATGTGCGCAGAGGGGAGTTGCTGCATATTTCTGCTTTTATATCCATACATTTTTTATTATTGTTTGCACTCTCAGAACAAACAGCTAGCAGACACAATATATCATTTTAAATTTGCATGCCATCCAACAATAACTGGATGAGAGAAGTTTCCTCTGAAATGCGTTTTTGAAGAATCAGCTTTTCTAACAGAATTACCTCTCCCAGTTCAAGATTTGTTTCCCACAGCTTTATTGGTGCATTAAATATTTTGCAACAGTGGCCATTCTGGCATACTGACTCCCTGGCACCAAAGAATAAATATGACTGGTTCTGAGAAACTGCTGAAGGATTCACAGAAGTTGTCTATGGTACAGATGCTCTTGGCTTGCAGGTTGTGTTTGGGTTAGATTGTGCAGTTTGTCACATGCCTTTGGGGCATTGTTGCTTTTCCCAGGAGGCAGAGGCAGGAGGAGCTTAGAAATGGTTGGAATGTCATGCTAGAATGTAGAATTATATGCATTGCAGGCAATGGAACAAGATTAAACAGTCCAATCACAACTGTGAGGCAGTTTGACAGGCGTTTCACTCAAGTTTAAACAACCCACACATTTCTCATTTTAGGATGGTCAAAGTCAATCAAACTTCACTCAGACACACATCGCTCAGTCCGCTTCATACATTGGTATGCAAAAAGCAGCCCTGGTCAAATTGCATGATTTGTTTAATCTCTAAATTAAAAAAAGTTAACATAACTTCTGTAATCTGTAGGCTACCAAATTAAACATACTTGTTATATTGCTGAAAAATGTAATGCACAGTTAGTACTTATTTGCTGAACCGAACAGTTTGAAAAAGTAAATGGGACTAGGGACCCTTCCATTTCATCCCTTTACATAAGGTTCAAAATGTGATTGATTTGTGAGGCCTTACATTAAACTAGGCAAATACAATTGTGGAGTTGTCTTCCCCTCTGACACATGTAACCTCTCAGAGTGTTGTGCTTACTCTCAGTGACCCCAGACTCCTTTAAGCATCAGACTGAGGACTAAAAAATAAAGAAGATTGTCCCTTAAAAAATATGGGAAGGCTATAAGAAGATATTTAAGTGCTCCCGGTCTGGAGTATCCTCTGTCAGAAACACCATTTAGAAACGGACCTTGAGAGGAACTGTTAAAGTCACGGCAAGATCTGGAAATCGGAGACAAATTTCAGATAGAACTGCTCATAGTCTGGTCAGGTACAGAAGGCAAAACCCACATATTACTGCAGAGGACCTGCAGAAAGTTTTAACTGCCATGAGTAGTGTTTCTCTGGTCCAATATGCATCATTGCTATCAAAAAATAATCAGCATGGAAGGGCTGCCAGAAATAAAACTTTCCTGTGATCTCAGAAGTCATTGTTTGAAGTATGCAACACGACAACTAGATAAGTCTGTGTAAAAGGTGCTGTGATTTCTACATGGTGAAATCAAAATGTATGAAAATGGAGTACAGAGCCAAATCAAGAAAAAAAATACCTTTGTCCCAAGTATTATGGAGCTCTCTGTATTTGCATATGTGCAATGGTGCATGTGAATGGAAGGATGGATCAAACTCAATACTAACAAATCCTAGAAGCTAATGTCCCAGTGACGGTGAAGAAAATGAAGCTGAAAACTGTTTGGATATTTACAGTGATCCAAAGCATACCCAAAAACCAAGCAGGAACTGCTTAAAGGAATGAAAGGTGAAGGTTTTGTAGTGCAGTTCAAAGTCCCCAGACTTGAAAATTATTGTAAATCTGTGGGAGGATCTCAAGCATGCAGTGCATGCAGGAAGACTGAAGTATATTTCTGAACCTTCTCTGCAAGCCAAGAATAGACTGTTGGCTACTAGAAGTGGCTGGAAGCTGTGATTTCTGCCGAAGGTTTTGTTACTAAGTACTGACTGACAGCGTGCTGTGCCCAAACTTTTGTTCTTTTGTACGTGCCATATTTATGATTATTTTTTTTAAATAAAAATATTTGGCATTAAAATGATTTTTTTTTTACATTTTCACTACAGATGTTTTTTCACTAGGGAAATTTATCAAATGTGATTGGACCAGAGCTGCCAAAACTTTTGAATATCACTGTACGTGTCAGTCATACAGCAGGGAAGATCTGTCGTATGAGTAGATAAATAGATTTATATAGTGATATATTTATGAATAGAAATATATAAATATTATATAAATTATGACCAGAAATGTAGATTAGAAGTCCCCCAAGCACAAAAAGGACGGCAAAGACTTTCGGCCCAGTTCTACAGCGGCTTTGAATTGGCTCATCATTTGAGTGAGGGGGCCTCTCTGGGATGAACGCAAAGCCACAAGAGCAGTGTAGGCCTCACTTTACCAGCCCAAGGAGTCTGTTAGACACTGTTGGATAAAATTAATTCATTCATTCATTCATTAAATGAGTGGGAAGAGAAAAACAGCAAACAGACTCTGTTTCAGGGAAATAAGCATCGGATGTACAGTGCAGTGCAGATTGTTCATCAGTGCCTGGCTGCCCTGAATGCAGGAAGCTGAACCCAGGTGCTCTCTATGGTCCAGGAGGACCCATAGGACACAAGGTTGCTAGTCACTACCCATTGTGCTAAATTGTAAAAATGTGTACACACACACACACACACACACACACATGCATTCTTGCTTCTATGCTTGATGTTCAGGAGACATGAGCCTGACTTTTCTGAAGGCTCAAGCTTGTCCAAGTCTTCTGCTTCCTCTCAGTTCCTGGCATTATAGCTTTCCAGACCACAGCTTGATGCACAAAGTCATTGCAAATTGTCTGTATTTCTGAGAAGCTCTCAAAGACGAATGCTGTTATTAAACATCTGATCTGGCCTAGAATGAAAATTTATTTTGAATCAGATTCACATTCGTCTAAGGGCTGCCAAGCATTTCCAAGTGATTTGACTGATATAACTGGATCAGTCTCCCTATCTTTGAAGATGTACAGAGAGTTATATATAAATATGTAGATGTATTAAGAAAGTAAATAAGCCGTGTGCACAAATGTGCCTCTTTATGTTGGAGATTTTAAAAACGACTGGGAGAAGAGTGCCCCCTATGAATAACTTCAAAATTCCAACTGAACACTCCATGACTTTTTAGTCAATATATATATATATATATATATATATATATATATTACACACACACACTCGGGTGACAAATTAAAGGAAAAACCTGATTAAATGAGTGGAGAAAAAAAAAAAACTATTGCAGATGCTTCCATACAGGTGTACTGCATAATGCAATTAAGCAATTAACATCCTATCATGCTCTGTGGTATGTATAAAAATGCTGAACAGGCCCAGATGACTTCGATTTTGGATCAAGATAGCAAGAATAAAAAATCTTAGTGACTTTGAAAGAGGGTTCATTAGTGGGGCACGAATGGCAGGAGCTTCAGTCACAAAGAATGTTCAACTGACTTGTGTTTCAATAGGAATAGTGACTAAAGTACATCTGCAGTGAGGGGGTCTGGTGAATCTGTTATATCAGGGGGGGGCATTTTTATGGCATGGTTTGGGTCCACTTGTCCACTTTGACAAAGAACATCTCCGTCTTGAACCACAATCACAAAGAAAGTTTTTTATGACCACAAATCCTTGGCATGTGGCAGCAGGTGACAGTGTGTAATGTGGAAAGGCTCGCCTTGTGTCAGAGTCTCATCCCAGCCCTGTGAGCACCCAAAGAGAGGCCGAGATGAAGTGTGTGCTCCAGGCCTTTGTGTGTTGTTCATCAGTGAGCCTGCGCCTCGAGTACCTGAGTGCGCTTGTAATCAGCTCCCCCTGCCTGAATTATTAGGCTCCCTCCACAGGAACCTAGAAATATCAACCATTTTAATTCGCCAGCCCCTGTCCTGTTTTTAAGTGGCTGTCAGCGATGATGAACAGGGCCACTTGGGAGATGCCGTTCCTCCTTGTTTTGTGCTCCTTCTGTCTGCCGGCACTCGAGAGTCTGGAGGGAAGGAAGCTTAAGAAAGGGAGAGTCACGGATCTATAAAGATGTGCCAAGATGACAGAGACAGAAAGTTTGTATTCAGAGTGTGTAACCTTGGCATTTTGCTAACGATACCAACCTCTGTGTTTCCTCGCTAGGCAGTCCGGTTTTATGGTCTCATGGCTCTTTGGTTATTTTTACTGATAACGTCGGCTTTGGATGTTGTTGTTCTTGCTATTGCTGTTGTTTACAGTGTTGATGTCATTGCCTTCACCGCTGCTGTTGTTGTTTGCGTGTTGTGATTGATGCTGTCTATGCTGTTGGTGCGACTGTGACTGTCGTGTCGGATGGTGTTGCTGTTGCTATCACCACTGTTGTTGTGAAGGTTTTTTGTCGTGGTCATCACATCACTGCTCTTGTTATTCATGTTCTTGTCAGTGCGGTTGTGGATTCACGTTCGCCAGATTCTGTTTCATCAAGTTAACAAAAGGGTATCGAGAGTGTAATTCACATAGCTTGCTCCATTACTTATTGCTTGTCTCTCACTGTTAGGGAAACCTTTTGTTCTAGTAATGACCACAAGCTTACAGTATAATGTCTGGCTCAGAATAGATTAGGCGTGGCAATGTCGCAATGCTGAAGCAGAGAGCGGGTGACAGATGTGTCACAGTAAGTGTGCGTCATACAGGTAAGGCTTGGCAGTGCGCCACAGGTGCTGTTTGGGACGGCGGGTATTGTCAGTTATAACACAGCGTGCCGTGTCCTCTAGACAGCAGCACCACCTGGGCTCCTCTCTGAAGAATATCTGGTGTGAGATGTTTAAAGCACTTCAATCTCACTTCTTGGGCCCCTTGAGTGTGTGTGTGCGTGTGCATGTGCATGTGTGTGCATGCATGCGTGTGTGAGCATGCATGCGTGTGCGTGCGTGCGTGTGTGTGTGTGTTTGGAGAGGAAATTGTACAGTAATGTTTAATACCTGCAGTTGATAGCAGAATTCCGTGTAATATTTCATTCACTGTTGTTTTTCTCTTCTCTGTATACGAGACAATTTCAGAAAATATTTATCGGCTGAAGGAGTTTACATGACCATCTGGGCTTCTCCCTGCAGTGTTTGGATGAGATCAGAATCCATTACTTTGACAGAGCAAGACTTACATTTTGGCATTCTGGCATGAATTAGCCATAAAAGTAAAAAAGGGGTGTGAGCTTTCACATACTAAACAAACAGCTTTTGTTTCCATAACCTACGTTTTTGGTTGTTTACCCAGATAAGCAAATGTATTTAAGCCCATGTGAGTTGTTGTTTGTCATGCTAATCTCAGGACACAATTGTTCTCATTTAAAATGTTAATAAATGTCCTGGTAGAAGTAATAGGTGCAAACACCAGAACACTATTTTATAAAAATCAATTGAATGCAAACAGTACACGATGAACTTAATGCAGCTGAATATGAAGTTGGCGTTAATGGACTTTGCTGTCCAAGATGGCCCCAGCGATAATTATTCTAACAATGTGACGTACGATGATGGACAGTACATTGTGTAAACAGACTCATTTGCTTGAGTGTTTCATTGTTCTGAACGGAAGCCTTTTAGTTTGCACCATAACCTTTTCTGTTCAAAGCTATAACACATGAGCTACGTCATTTTCCAAATGTGATTTTTAAATCCAGCTTGATCAGACAAGGAGACATAATATGACCTTTTAGTTTCTTACTCTGCAGACTCTTTTAGTTCTGACCTTTTTAAAATGTTGTTATGAATATATTATGACTTGGATATGGGAATTTTTGATTATCCAAAATGTGGGCAAGTAATTTGCCTATGTCATGTGCGTAGTTGTATACATACACACTGGCTTATTTGCTTATCCACATAAAGGGATACATGTTACCATAAAGAAGTGGTTGGGTTGGAAAATGAACATTTTATTGTATAAATAACAGATAAGTGTTATGAACTACATGGTTTAAAGATACCATATAGTTCATATCATAGTCTCAGCTCGTCCGCCTTTGCTCAACATTCACTAGACTAAGTTATACCTCCCTCAGTCTCAGCTGTACTTTTTCGGCCTTATCTGAATATCCATTATTCTAAGCAATACCCCTGCCAATCTGACTTGTACTTTGTTAACAAACTCAAAGTAGCGGTATGCTAACTGTCACTGCCCATTTTTGCGTGGCCTGACTGATTTGCATGAGGTCAATTTCATGTGCCCAGTAATGATGATTTATAAAGGTATTCATGACTTTATGTCACAGCATGCTAACAATTGCTGCCGCGTTGGCAAGCAAGCTAGCTAATGTTAGCCACCTCTCATTAACATATTCATTTTTAGCTCGTAGGCTAGTTGACTAGCAGGCGTAATGCTGCTAGCTAGCCCACTCTCAGTGCCTACCACACCATTCATCAACTGCAGAGGAAAGGTGGAGGCATAGATCATACAATCACTAACACACAGTGCTACTCCTCCCACTTTGGCACACAGCAAGTCACAAAATGACCAAATTCAGCTCTGGAACTTCAAAATCAATGACGAAAATACCACTTCGCCAGTGTGTCGGCTTTATGTTTCAATGATACTGAGAACAAGCATTCCCAATGGTCACTGTGCCGAGAGTACGCACAGGCAGTGTGTGGTATATTGTGGTCAAGGACACTCACAGTCAAAAAAATGAACACCATATTCTACCCAGACTGCTCGTTATTTTCATTCAGTAAACAAACACGACAGTTATGAATGCATTTTAATTCTTAATTTGACATGCCTCCAACAGCATTTCTTTTACAAAAGACTTGTACGGCATAGCTGACAAAGGGTTGCAAATGACACAGTTAAAAGCTCAATCAACCATAATTACTTTAGAATTACTGATTTGCAAACTAGCCTCCCCCCAGCCTGTTGGATCAGGTTCCCTAAGTGACACAATGCATTATGACATTGACCCAGTAAGAGGCTATTGAAACAAAACAGAATTGATTAAAGAAACTCAATTAAGCTTGACAATCAGATCTGCGGATAAAATGGGAAAAAAAAAAACAAAACAAAAGCAAAGTACATTTTTTATGAGATGCACTACAACTGGGTAGGAGGATCGCAATCAGTGGAATTATCTCTGAATTGTTTGCCTGTGGATATGTTCATGCATGTTTGTGTGTGTTTGAGCACGTATTTATGTGTTATGAAAGGGGGCAGGGCTTGTGTTTATATCCAGCTGTTAGTCCTGATTACGAACACTACTTGAAAATTAATGACCAATTTCCCTCAATCCCATAACCCCCTCCCCCAACCACCTCCCCCCCCCCCACCCTCCCCCCTCCCTCCTCCCTCCCAGCACTCCACCTGTGCACTTGTGTCCCTAAGCGACAGCAACAAAGGCTGTTTTTAGTGCTCATGATTTGTGCCCGAAATCAAAGCTCCACTCACAGCCAAACAGCAGGGGAGTTGAAAGCATCCTGTGACAATATTCCACAAATGGACGGAGATTAACGGAGCCTCGGAAAGAAAGAAAAAAAAAAAGAAAAATGGAAAAACAACCTCACCTTGACGCCCAGATAAAAAAAACAATGCTTGTTATACAATTTATCCAGCGATGCTTGGTCCTGGTGGCTAAGTGGCGTGACCATGCCTTACCTCTGTGGGCTTCCTGGAAATGTCCAGGGGATACAGTTAACTCTGCATCAGTTGCATGGCCCGGCTCGTTTCCTGGTATTGCCGTACCATGTGCTCGGCCCAGGATTAGCCCCTTTGCCTTCTCGTGTCAGAGGTGATATATTGCAATGTGTTATATGCCACACAATGCGCTCATGAAAGCTGGCTGACTTTGGAAGGCTTTTTTTTCTTTTCATGGTCGAAGTGAAAATTGAAAATATGGAAATTTGAAGAAAAAAAAAAAAATCAACACAAATCCTGCAAAATGACCTCCTCCCAAATAACCATCACTCAGGAGAGAGAAGAGGAGCTGGTATGCATTGCATCTAAAAAAGGGGGAAGAAATCAGAAAATACAGGAAAAAATTCTGAAAAGCATTCACACACAGCCAGACCTACACACAGTTAAACACTCACAAACATACACACTTGCATATGTACATATATATAAATGTGAAACAGCTGAGCAGCCAATTTTCCAATTATGTTTTGTCCCCTAAAAAGGTAGGAATATGTATAAAAGGGCCTGCAATTCACTGTATGCAATATACAATACCGAAAGGCATATTCAGGCCATGCACACATTAACTGAAGTGATTCATAAGCTCTTTAAAACAGTAGGGGCCAGTTTGCTGATGTTCACCAGATTATTATGCAGGATGAACACCATATTATTACTGTATGATAAGGTTAATGACTGCAACAAATGCTGACCATGTATTCTTGCATAAAGGCTGGATAAGTTTGCCCATTGGACCTTATCGCCGCCACAGTTCCTCCTGATAATATCTGGATTTTGTACATATCAGACATACAAAGATAAGATAGATGCTATACTATCTCTGTCTAGATTAAGTGCATGCATATTGTACAGCATATAGGACTCAACTACCTGAAGTATACTGAACAGTGTTCAGCAGCGTGTTTGCCAGCGGTTCATTTTCAAAAAGTTTGCACATAATTTGGAATATACTACCTAATTAATGTCTTTTGTGATGCTTATATGATGCCTTCATTCATTGTGACGCAACATCTATAGGTCATATGTATTAGCCAGGTTTGGAAGATTACGCCGAACATGTATTCAGAACAGGTTCCTGTTGGGAGGCGTAGCCAGGTAATGCACTTGTGTGCAGTGCATTCATGTATTCCATGGTATGTACAGATAGAGATAATGAGAGTGCTAATACTAAACATAATTCCTAACATTCTGTTATTGGACAAAACCGATAATATATCAGTTGGAGAGGCACAAACAGTACCTCTTGGAGACCAGTATTTTATTTTTTAAATTTTTTTTAATGTCTTTATTGTTGATTCTAATATTACAGGAGTGATTATTTTGGCAATGGCCAATGTTTGGTCATACCAATAAATAATGATCACTAAAAAAGAACCATAGAACCATAAACACAGCTGGATGAATGGCCTCTTCAGGATTTCTGCAAATAAGTTATCATACCAAATTCATTAAATTGGACCATTAAGTAACAAGGTTGGAGGGCAAATGGTAGTATGCCTAAATATTTGTCTCAATGATAAATATATGTATCATACATTGAGATAGGCTACTTAAATTATAGCAGAAAACTAATTACAGGCGCAGCTTCAAAGTCCTCATTGTTGCCAAGTAATTCTAGCGCTGAATGACAAATATTACTTAATATAACAAATTATTCTGCCGACTAAAAGAGAAATATCATTTAACTGAATATGTGCTATTTTGCACACAAAACGTGTGTAGTGTCTTCTTGTGACTATGTCAGGTTCCCTGGTTATTGGCAAGTTTGTGCATTTTTAAATAGATTACACCTAATAACACCATGTATTAAAAATCCCATTTTTATGTTCAATTGTGTGTCAATTTGAGATCATCTTTGTAAATAGGATAATACCTGTATTCAGCCCTATTTATGTTTAAGTAATTTATTTTGGTACTGGATTTTATGTAAATCACACAATAATCCATTGAACATGTGATGCGTTTTAGGACTAGTGATGGTTTAATGAGCACAAAAGCATTTCAGTCCTATTGTGTATTAAGGGTCTTAAAACTGAGGTACCAGGACCAAATCCCATAACGAAACAGGAATGAAGACTATTCTTAGTTCATGTCTATGAACTGTACAAGACTTCAAATTTGACCTTATTTGATTTACTGCATCAATTATGATTTTCCAGGTCAATTTGAATATTTGATTGGAATTTATATTAGTCAAGATTAATTGTATTAATCACATTATTAATCATGATTACTAATTTTAAACTGTATGACATCCCTAGTTTGAATATGTGTGGGTGCTTGTGTGTGTTTGTGTGAGTGTGTGCAGATGTGTGTGTATTTTTGTGTGTGTGTGTGTGTGTGTGTGTGTGTGTATGTTCACGTGTGTGTGTGTGTGTGTGTGTGTGTATGTTCATGTGTGCGTGTATGTGTGTATGTGCACATGTGTTTGTCTGTGTTTGTGTGTGTGTACTCCCTGATCTACATAACACTGAATTGAGGGAAAGAGGGCTGGATTAATGAACAGTTACGACTTCAGATTTGCAGCTCAATTATCCCCTCAGTACAAGCTTAATTTTTAAAGCATTTACAATATCCTGTATCTTGTATGGAAAAAGGAGAAAAAATGGGCCTTTTTGGTGTAATCTTTCGATTCTAATCATTTTTAGTGCCTCTAGATGGCAGTGGTAAAATAAGCCCTGCCTGTTCCTGCATCCCCATTGAGAACTGATGCAAACCCTCACAGACAGGGCTGTTACAGCTAATCATATTAATTTAAATTTAAGGGAATTAATCTATGTGCCATTTCATTTCATTTAAAAGAAGAAAAAAAAATGTTGGCAGCTAAATTCAATGAGTCAATAGAAAGGGCATGTCAAAAATAGCTTGCCTAAAGGTAATCTCAATTAGAAGCTATTCATTTCCTCAGATACTGTCACTTCATTTCATTTCTTTCTTCTGGAATGAATGGGAGTTGAATGTGATGCACTTTGCAGGCATCCCCAGCATGTACTGTGCTCAGTCAACATAGATAAAATTAGGATAACGTTTAGAAATGTATACGATGCATAACTGCTGTCCCAAGGTGATGGCACAACACAAAACAGGCAACATTGTTAACCTGTACAGCAAATGCAAACTGAAAAGGGATTTGAATATTTGCATGTTTGCAACCATTTGTGAAAAAATTATTTGAATTCATATGAGTTTATCAAAGTCTTGAAGAAGGCCTGCCCGACATTTGTTGACCTGAAGCTGTACAATATTAACTGTGTTATAATTGTACAGTATTATAATGAACAAGCAAGCGGCGACACGACCTACATCAATAAAATAATGCTTTAAACCTGAAACACAGCATCCCTTACTGAACTTGATGCCATTCGAATATTTTTTTTTAAATATTGTCATGTCATGTCATCAAAACAAGCATATGAAAATCAAACAGCATTATGTGCCAAACTAGCAATAACAAGGGAGGCAATGTCTTGTTTGAAGCCTGTTTGCTCTCCTAAAGTACCAAATACTATTCTGGTCCTGGGAGAATTAATTTACTCATATATTTTGATAAATGGATTTCCATGGACTGTGAAACTCAGTCAAGCATACCAGTAATACACAACCACTCGTGACATGTTGCAGGCCTCTACTGGTGCATACATGACGCACCATTGTCAAGAAACCATGCTTGCCGTCAGATGAATCCCTAACTGGATAGACCACAGGCTTTAGCAGGCTTAAGAGATGAACAGTGACAAACCACGGTGCATTAAGCACGTGTCAAAAATGTGGGGTCAGGAAGCATGCGTTCGCATAGCCTTCCTGGAGCATGTTTAATACCTGAACTACTGCAGCATATCATTATTATAAATCATTCATAAGCACGTGTCCTGCAATTTCAGTTTGACCTCAAGTCAAGTGACATCATGTGGTATGTCAAGGGCCCTGTGTTTTTGGCAAGAGGCTTTTACAGTTTTTCATTCAGTTTGATACCACTTGATACAATGGCTACAGTAGCTGAACACATCAAGGTAATCAACTGTAATTAAATGGTATTTAGTAGAATAGAGATCCCTGCCATAATAATTTAAAATGCATTATCTGAATAGATCTGACCACTGGCTTCTGACAATGGAAGAAGAGATATCAAAGGTTTTGGTTGTGTACAAATGTATATATTTTGTGCAAATAGCAAGTTTTTGCAAAACAGCATGACTCAAAGTCATTATAATGAAGAACCTTCATACTTAAATATAACACAGTAAAACCAGTTGATCCCAAAGGTGTTGGATGGAGTTGAGGTCAGAGCTCTGTCCAGCCCAGTCAAGTTGTTCCACACCATTCTCGACAATAGATTTTTGTATGGACGACGCTGTGTACCCAGAGGCCTTGACATGCTGAAACAGAAAAGGGCCTCCCCCAAACTGCTGGGGAAGCACCGAATCGTCTAGAATGTGATTGCAAGCTGTAGCATTACGATTTTTGCAAAACAGCATGACTCAAAGTCATTATAATGAAGAACCTTCATACTTAAATATAACACAGTAAAACCAGTTGATCCCAAAGGTGTTGGATGGAGTTGAGGTCAGAGCTCTGTCCAGCCCAGTCAAGTTGTTCCACACCATTCTCGACAATAGATTTTTGTATGGACGACGCTGTGTACCCAGAGGCCTTGACATGCTGAAACAGAAAAGGGCCTCCCCCAAACTGCTGGGGAAGCACCGAATCGTCTAGAATGTGATTGCAAGCTGTAGCATTACGATTTTCCTTCAGTGGATCTAAGAAGCCTAGCCCAAACCATGAAAAATAGCCCCAGGCCAAGGGGTATCCAGACACTTTTGGTCACATGTTAAGAAACATTAAACATGACATTAAAGGTTGTAAATTGCAACTAGGACTCTTCCTGCTGCCTTCAATTTCATTTTTTTTGTAATTTTGATTTTAGAAGGCTGTATATAATATGGTTTGGTGTTCTGTGGATTCATCCTGTCGGGTGGTGACTGGACAAGATGTGGAACTGAATGACCTTCTTGTAGATTGACAAGCATTTGCTATGATAAGAATCCAGTGCTGGACATCTCGTTAGCTTATAGAATCTGTGAGCTCCCTTGTGCTGTCAATCGCTGACTTTCTGTAACAGCAAAGCACTGGGGCTGGGTGAAATCAGTCAATGAGGTACATGAAACTTCATAAAGTTTCTCTCTCACATCACCACTTATAAACACTGCAGAAAATGAGATATTTCTTTCAAAGAGTACTCAAATTGTTCTGTTGGAAGAATCTCATTCAAAAAGAAACTCCTACTGAAACAAAAAAAAAAAACTTTTTAAAGAAGGAAAAGTGAGGGAAAGCCAGGGAAGTCATTAACCTTTATGGACCTTAGTTAAGTGCTCTTCATGACTTGGGTGATGCAAAGTGTTTCTCAGAAGCAATGAACTGCCTGCAGCCACAGAACTTAAATGAGTAACTCCTAACTTTACCCCATCTGAGACACCTCACGGCACACTTTCCAGCTCCATTCTGCAGAACTAATGAAAATCCATCTCTTTTATTTGCTGCGGATTTGTTTAACATTCATTGGAAAGTCGGACAATGCACAGCATTTGTAATGACAACAAGAAAAATAAAAAAGGATGGTGTTGTGAGTGGTCTATACTGTGGAGCATTGTATGGTACTGCATATTGTTTATGTATCATTCAGTCATAGGTATCGCATCATATAGATCATTGAATCTTTCAGATAGTGTAAGGTGTATTAATATGGTAACATATACAGTCAGTACAATATGATCTATTCGTTTAGTAGTTCATTCAGTCAGGGAAATTATTTATAAGAAAACAGAAATAAAGTCAAGGTGTTTCAATCTATAGGCTGTATATTCTGGTGCCAAAAAAAATCAGTCAGGCACCAGAAACTTACCCCTATAATGAATAGATTGGTAAAATACATTTGCATTACACTACTACAACCCATACGTTTTCTGTAATATACCCCGGGCCCTCTGATATTGTATACTTTCTGTAGTTAGTTGTGGAGAGTTTGTCACTTCCTTCCATACTGCGGTTTGATTAGGGCCTGCACAGACATGAGTATAAGGAAGACTATATATAGATCAACAGATGAGCTTGCGAGAACCCAATCGACCAGTGGGGGGTCACTAGTGAACAATGAGATGCAATCATCCAAGCTGACTGAAACACTCTCATCCATGGATAACACAAGCGCCAACAGTGCATCACATTGCAAGGCTGCTGGCCACATTCGGAACTGGTACCAATTCAATACCAGATCATGGGGCCTGTCCATGCACTAGAATAATACCTCAACAGGTTAAGCCCTCCAGCTGTCCCTGTCTACTGTTACCTGGGTTTAGCAAGGTAGGCACAACCGGTTTACCAAGTACATTTTATGTGAGTATGCACAGTACTGGACCCATATTTGCACTTGAAATGGAAATAAAGATTCTGATCCGATCCAATACTAGCACTGTGTGATTTGTGCTTTTAATGTGGAGGACAATGGCAGCCATCCATCATACTGTATTCTTCTCCTGAAAGCTTTTATACTGTAAACATCTGAAAGGTTGAAGGATTGTCTGCAGTCCCAGAACATGGACAGCCTGCAGTCTCTTATTTTTACTGAATGCAGAAATGATTTTGAAAATATTTGTTAAATTGGTCGAGGGATATCTTTTATTTTCAAGAAGGAACACCCATGGTGCCCAGTAATGCGTGGCCATTCTATGAATAAGCAATCTTGTGTTTGTGTACGTATAGCTACTGACATGGCACAAATCACAGGAGGCTGCTGAGAAGTGTGACACCTGGCAGTGTCCATTCATGGCTGTGACGGCACGAAAAGTGGCCATTTATTATACAGGGATGAATGTGCAGTACAGGCATTTTATATTATTTACGTTTAGTAAAGGTGTAGACAACTTCGGTAGTTCTAACTGCAGTCATGGAGCCTGACCCCTTATTTTACATAAGCCTTTAATATTGTCAACTGCCATGGTTGGAACGGACAGCTGCATTATTTTGTTGTTGTTTTTAGTTCATTGTTAGATGTTCATGTCTTTATTTGTCACCACCTTTCAAATGTGTCCTACTTGTTTGTTGACTGGATCATTTCCTGCCTGGGCAGACACACTGGATGCTGACAATTTTGACTGTCAATTCATTTCTTGAGTTTCAGAATTTTTTTTCGTAAAACAGATTCTAGAGCATTACTATAACCACATAAATAAATAAATAGATTAAATAGAATAAAAACATTTTCAGGGGTTTTATAATTAAACAAAATAGATCAATACAGTGCTGTGAAAAAGTATTTGCCCTGTAGTGAGGTTTGGTCAGGTTTATTCAAAACAAATTAAGTTCAACAACCAGTTAGAGTTCTCTACATCTGTAGAGCCCAGCTAAGTGAAATAATGTAGACATTGCAATGGTTTTAAAAAATGATATATATTTTGTTGTCTATGATAATGAATATATGAGTAGCTGAAACCATCTAGTGTGACAAATATGCAATAATAGTGCAAATCAGGATGGAGAAAATACTTTTTTATAACACTGTAGATCAGAATATATCAAGCTATCTTCTGTTTTTGTTTGAAAATGAATTTTTTGTGAATTTATGTGAAATTTATCAGTAAGTTCACCATTCGACCATCATCAGTAAAATTTAAGTAAGGCTGCACTTATGACAAACTAGGAATCTACTTTGTAATCCTCTGAGACCTCTGACCGATTTGAAAACCCAGTAAACACTGTTAGATAACCGACTGTGAAATATCTTTGAGGTTTACAGATTCCACTAAACTTCTTGTGTAAAATAAAGTGCAGTCCAATCAATATCACTGTTATCTGGATGTGATTCAGTGTCGGTTGTGGCTGAGGGGCAGAAGGGATGCAGCACTACAGTATCTGCTTGAACTCCAGCTCCCCTCTTTGGTTTGCGAAATAAGGAACCTTGTTCACCATTTCTCCTTGCCCGTAATTAGCTTTGGGAACTGGGAGTTCAGAGTTTGACTTGTATGGTACCCGACTGTAAAACATTGCTTTGGAGAAAAGGGAAGAGAGTTTGGCCTCGCCAAATTTCTGCTACCCATTTCTCCCTATCACTGGGCGTCTGTCATGTCTCATCGTACTGCTAGACCTGGCGAGGCATCAGGGCTTCTGGGGAGACTCCTGTCAGACTCCCAGTGCAATCTTCCCAGACCTCCCGAAAATTCATTACCTCCACTGTCACCCCAACCGCTATGCCTGGACTTTCACAGCACACAATGTAGCTAGAATATTCCCCACACAATCTGCAGGAGCATACTTCCTGATTGACAAGACAAAATGGCAAAGCATCATTATAATATTGACCATCTAAAAGCAATTATATTACCAAAATGTGGAAATAATTAGCATTTGAGTAAAACAAGTAATAGTCATTGCAAATTCCTATATGTAGTACATACCAACATAATTGAGCAGTCGAAGGTATCTTACTGGTGGAAATTTTAGAATCAGTTCAAACATGTATTGCTTTGTTCAGTATTTTTGGATGCATAGATTTTTTTTTTTTTTTTAATGAAGTTATTAAAAACTTTACTGAGGTTATACAAGACAGTTCTGGAAAACATCAGCATATTTGTTACTCTATAACAAATTTGACACTGATGATTTTCAATTCCATTCCATATTGTGATGTTATCTTGAATTCCCTGGATGCCCGGTTACTCAATATTGGCAACAGATGAAAAGGGCAGAGTCACGTCACATCGCCTGGCAACCTGCTTTGTCGCCTCCTGTCCGCTACAGTAGCTCTTGTGAGGACCCAAACTGTGGCTCTGGTTTTAACCACAGATTCACAGACTACATCAAGCAGCCAAGTGTCTGTTCTCAATTAAACCATCAAAGCTCAAATGTTCAAAGCCTAATTTACATGGTGCACCTCTTGTTTGTGTTTGTGTAAATTAGAACAGATCTTAAATCAAAGGAAGGAACACATTCTCACTGATTAAAAATTCAGGTTTTATAAATGCAAAAAGCAAATTGAAAAAAAAAGACTCGTACTGTTATCTTTTTAGTAGCTGCTGTCCAGATTTTCTTCACGTATCTTTTTTATAATGCAAATGTTAGTGTAACTGGGGTAATCTTTATTTTAACAAGACGTGAAATGTGTTTGCTTGCAGCACCTTATGGGCAAACTGTGTAAAATCACTCAAGTGAACTTCACATTTAGGTCCTCTTGGTATCCTCAAGTTCAAGCTTGCCCAATAGCTGCAGAGAGAGGTAAAGCAAAGGCAAGAAAAAATGCTAAATGCTTCATTCCAGCATAAGGATGTCTAATAGTATCTGAAAAGGGTCAATGGGGTGCAGGTTTTTTTTTTTATTTTAGCCCACCTGATTCTACTTATCAAGCTCATCAAGGTCTTGAATGAAGACCATAATTATTTGAATCAGACGTTGTAGGTCTGGACTAAAGTACATACCTGCACACACATTGGCCCTGCACCCACATCTAGCGGAAGACGGAACGTTTTCATTCCGGAAGTTCCATTTCCTCAAAAAAGAAGCCTTTTCACAGGTCTTGCAGGCGTCACATGACATGGAGGTGTGGTCTCCTATGCAACAGTAACATGGGTCTGTACATTTCCTGGCCAGCTATGGGTTGAAAGAAGCTAACCCTGAGGTACAAGATAGCACCTGATTTAAAGATGACAGAACTGACCATGGGAGGTCGGGGCTCGTCCTGCAGTCATTAGGAAAGCAGTTTTAGGGATGAGTGAGAGAGAAGGCATGAGATGTGACAAACCTTTCTGTAACAGGCTGCTGTGGGTTCACTGCACCAGAAGACCACATCTCCCGGGATTATGTGTTTTTAATATGTCTTAGCACAGAAGTTCCCAATCTGTGGGTGGGGATCCACTGTTGGGTCATGGGACGGGTTGAGGTGGGTCTTGCGATGATGTTAAAAAGAAAAATAGTCAAATTCACACGTCAAAAGGCAAATTTCATGTGATTTTTTTGTAAGGGTGATATTGGGAAGGTCCCATTCCACGTAAACGAACAGGATCAAGTGCATGTATGCAGGACACAGTTCCATGCTGACAGCAATAGTGACCCCACCATAGGTATGTGTAGACGAGGCTTTCTAGTGTAGGGCAAAGAGCTGGTTCCTGTGTCACACTATTTCACTTTCCTCATGCGCATCACTAAAAGAAGCTCTATCAGCACTGTTATTAAATGTCAGTGACCACCACATCTGCATTATTTCTATGATAAAAACACTTTAAAAAAGCAAGATGACCATATACTCTATATATTTGTAAATACAGACTTGCAAGCCAAGCTGTTAAGTACAACATCCTGGACATCACAAACATATCATCTCTCACAAACTAGACAGCTAATTTTCAAAGAAACTTGAACTTGTGATTTTTTTTGTTTGTTTATCCTACCATCTCTCGATGATAGAATGAAAAATATTTCAAATAGCATCATGACTCATTTCCACCTACAGATCATTCTTTTTGTAGAGCCCACGTTCCCCACGTTTCCTTTCAGCATACTGAAGTATGTCAGAAAGCAAACCCTGCATAAGAAGTCATCTGGTACTTTGTGCGTCTGGCGAAGAGATCTAACATAAGAGGCATTAGCTGCTAGCCAAGCCCACCAAAGTTTTTTGCCTACTTCAAGATCATATAAACACAGAGGTGCACACTATATGCTCCAGTGTGAGAGGCAAACAGGTTGTCAGTTAAAAATGTAAACACATGACAATATTTTATAATCAGCGCATCCCATTCAGCCCACGCAGGCCTGACATTTAGCAACAGGCTTGACAGTATCCAACGTGACATCATACCTGGACTTGAACACCCTAAGGGTATCTGCCTATGTTGGATGGCCTGACAGGTGGTTCACACGTTCTAAAAAATAAATAAATAAATAAATAAATAAATAACTCTAAGAAGCACATTATTCATTTCAGTCCAGACTCAGCTGGCCTGGTCCTTGCAATAAGGAATGGCAATCACTGTTATGCACCTATGCAAGCTTGGTGCCGTCTGTCGCTCATGAATGCACAGAGGCAGCGAAAGTATTTAGTGTCATGGCGCAAGGTGGATTATCAAAAAATAATAATAATTTATAATTAATAAATAAATAAATAAATAAATAAATAAATAAAGCTGAAAAAAAAATCCCTGAATCCCAAAAATTCCCCTCAACCTATTAAATGACTTTGCACTGGTGTTTACAACCATTCATACCTACATATAACAACAGCTTGGAAAACTCACTTTATATTTTGTGTATGCATATACAGCATAGCTTTAATTTCCATCCATAGGTTTTACATCACTTAAAGTACCAGACTGTGTACTATATGTTTGTATTTTAACGGTAGTCATTCCTGCACTCTTATCTACTTTGTCTTATTTGTAATTGCTACATTTCTCATGCGCACATCAATCCATTCTTTATGCAGTACGTCTTGATCTATGCCGTAATAGGCCTGTGGGATAGCCTTGAGACATAGAACCTCAATCAAAATTCTAAAGTGCCCAGAGAAAGACAGTCGCTTATAAATGCAAACAGCAGTTTCAAAGTATGCCACGCTCTTTCATTTATAATCTCACAGTGTGCAAACTAAGCTTCCCTCACTTGGCAGCAAAATGCACACAGCTATCCCTGACATTTCGGATTTGCATTTCATCAAGTTTCTTTTGAGCTGTGATGTCTATACATGGGTATACCATATACAAAATTGTGTTTTTCATTTAGCAAGATGTGTATCCTTGCATCAAGCTTAATTTTCAATTTGTAGGCAGGCATGCAGTATTTACATATTACTATTATATGAGGTGTCTTGGGGTATAAAGACATGATACTGCTTGGGTGAAAGAGTGCAATATCAGGGCTGTAACAGGTAAAGTAAAGACATCAAATCACAACTGTGAGTTAAATGAGGACAATGATAGTAATCATGGGATATAAACCATGTTTTCCTCTCATTTAATGTATTGTATCATATAAGTATGTGCCAGGCATTATTAAAAAATCTGAATCATAAAAATCTTGTTTTTCTTTTTAAAAGTTTTTCTTTTTTTTCTTTCATATTATTATTATGAATTTTTTATTTTGGCCGACAAGCATGGAATAAAATTGTTTTTGTTGTGTAACATTGACCCTTCATTTTCCTTTTTTTAAAATGTATTTTCCGCTTATTTTTTATTTCCCTTCAGAAATTATCATTATCATTTCTATTTATGTCAGTCCTTCAAAGCTTTTAAACAGAACACTGAATAGCAATTGATTGGGATCATGCACATCACAAAGATGAAACTTATACACATTGTATAAGTGTGTAAGGTGATTTTTATTTAGCTTTTTTATTTCTTCTACTTCAATCTAAATGTGCAAATAACTTTTTTATCTCTTTCCCAGAGACTCTGTCCACCATCCATATCCTTTGTTTTGTATACATTTGTGTTCATTATTTTCTATTCATTGTACAGATAGTGAAAAGAATTGCTTGCTTGCAGGTGAAAAAGCTTCATATCCATTTAAATAACCCTTGCCTTCAATAGGGGGAGGCAAGACATTTCCTGGAGGATCAAAGTAATAAATGACTGACTTAAATCACGGGAAACTCATCTGCATCGTGATGTGCATTATACGTTTAACAAAAGGCTCCCTCGCTGAATCCATCCTGTCATTCCGCCTCCCTTTGACATCAGCTGAATATTAAACACTGCGTGCACAGAAGCAACAGAGACATTCAGAGATAAAGAGGGAAGGAGGGCTGCACACCCACACAAAGATATCTGAACATAAAATGGTGGGCTTAACTTTGCTGCGTGCCGTATATTTGATATAACGGCAAAGTAATGTCTGAGCACCACTTTGCATGAGCAGTTCAGCCTCTGTCTTTAGTCAGCATTAGGTTGGCGCAGAGGAAAAAAAGAGCAATATTGATCCCTCTGTTTTAGAACAAAGCACCTTTGGTTTTGTAAGGTTAAGCCACTTGTGTGGGGAAGCTGTGTGGGGTTGAGAACATTCACAGTTTTTAGCTACAATCTCATCTCTGCTGCAGCGGACTGAAGCTGTGATTATGGAACAGGGACATAAACATCATTTTTCAATCATACGCAGAAAAATTGATGGGAGAGGTGTGCAGTAAATTATGAAGAATGCAAATTTGCACATTTATATTACAAAGTATTACATATGCTTTGGAAAAAAGAAGCTCTTTAATTTTTTGTTGAAGTTAAGGAACAAAGGTGATTGAACCGTGGCCACAATGATAATGACAAATCTTTGCACTTCTGTGTTATTTTCTGGGTTTACCCCTTCTGTGCGAGAGCTATTCAAGGTAAGGGAACCTTTGGGAGAGCAGTCTTGGACAATAAGGCTCTTGGACTTGAAATGCAATTAATCTAAAAACATACTGCAGGACAAATTCTTATCCATAGCTTTCACTGACTTTGTGAGACAATTTGCTCTGTGCAATAATTTAAAGTACAACACTTCTGAAATCCCATCATGCTTACAGAGTTTGAAGACAATGACAAAAGAAGGAAATAACATTTTGGCATATCTCCTAAATGAATCACCATTTCACTTTCCTTTCAGTTCAAATTAATGCTGTCACTCCTTTGAGAGACTGACAATGAGTATAATCAAGGTGTGCTGTAGCGCAATCTACATGATAACAAATTGCTTTAACCTCAAGTTATTGTTCGTGTCAAGAACATTTTAATTGCTGCATTGTGTTTTGTAACTACCAGAGAAGGAAAAAAAAAACACGGTCTATAGAGTTGTGGGTCTGAAAGCCACAATGGGGACGTGGCACAGGCAACACGTTCAGATTCAGAAGTCATAATTAAATCCTCTCTAGCGCCACACCCTCTGACTGCTCTTGGGTTACAGGGTAGAGACAGATAAAACCGCAACTGCTGGTGTAAAGGGTACAGACAGAGAGAAAACAGCATGTGGAGCATCGCTTGGATGTGGCTTAGGGTAACCTTCTGCATTCACTTCTGACAAGCAGGCGTCAGGTCACCGCATTTTATTCCTGGAGGGCCACAACACACGGAGCCTCCTTCTCACTCAAAATGCTCAGTTAAGTTCTCAACTCGCTTAATTGCGTTCAGCTAAACTGCCACAACTGAGCTATAATTGAATTTAATTCAATTGAACCACATGCTGCAACACATTTGCCATGTAAATCAACTCTGCTTGAGTACTTTTTAACTCCTTTAACTCTTTGAGTCTTTGAGCAAGTGTGTTTGGTCTCCAAGGGAACGGATGATCTGTAATGCTACTCTGTGCTGTCCTGATTTGAATTTTCTATTGATGTGCATCAGAGCCAGTTCAGAGATTCAGAGGTTAGGAGTTTGTTAGCAAGCAGAGTGTGAAGCATTCTCTTTCTGCTGAAGCCAATTCCATCTGGGCTGTGTCTGTGCACCTTATAAAACTTAATCAAGACATCCCCAGTCATCATAATTGTTTCTTTGACATGTATTCTTAACTGTTCTATTCATTCACCCATCTTGTCTTCAGAAATGATTTAGTCTCTTCCTTCGCCTTACAGGTTTCCAATTACTTTTTCGAACGTATATGCCTATATTACAGGAATGTTATGGAAGAGGTGTAGAAAACATCTACATGCTACTTTACAACTGAAATACAATATGTCACGACCTTTATTATTGGTGAATAGGAGACGTGCATTGCAGTAAATTAACTTCGCTCCTGACGTACAAGGCTTAACTTCCACCAGGCACCATCTTTTGTGTTCTCTGCAGTCCATGTACTGTCTCTTGGCTGTCAATGGCCTTGCTGCTATCTTGCTGCTTTAGCCATTGAACTACACTAGCCCCTTCAGTTATAAAGCTTAACCCATCCATAGTTTTTATTTTTATTTTTTATTTTTGGGCCAATATTTCTAACATGCATCTGTGTTTTCATCATGCACAGTTCTCTCAATATCTAAATACACTCTGCCAATTGAATTAAATAAATGAAATAGTAATTTAAAAAATGTTTTGTTTTCTGTTTACCCAGGTTCCCTTTGTCTAACTTTACATTTTTTATAAAGATATATTTTTATAAAAACATTCAATATGACAAACATTCAATATTTAGAGTTATTTTTGATATTTATCTGGTACTGAATGTAATGCCCTGAGTCCTGTAATATCACACTGTTCTCTCTGAATGCACATTAGAAGATTCTGAAACCTAAAATTCACGTATGCTGCTCACTCTAGTTAATCTATGGTTTCTCTCTCTATGTGATTGCCACCCTCGGAATTGCATCGGGTTTACTGTGTACTATAAAAAAGAAAATCACGTATGGACTATATTGCAATAAGGAGTTCTGAGTCCCACCCTTAACCTCCCTTTTTGATCACTGATTGAAATTGGGGGGGGGGGGGGGTGTGGGGTGGGGGGGGGGGGGGGGTTGTGTAAAGTGTTATTTATTGTGTGTGGTGTGTCTGTGTGCATGTGTGTGTGAGTTGCAGGACACATGGCTTCATAAGCAGAGATATCAGCTGAAAGGATCTCTGACAGTCTCCTCCAGACATACTCACAAGGTCTTCATTAATCTTCTTGAGAAAAGAGCTATGCCCATCCATAAAAATGTAAAAACTACCTTGCTGTAATTCACACAAATTCAATGTGTAATTAATATCCCATTAGTGTAATCCTCTGTAATTACCACAATATAATTGAAATCTCCATAATGACAGGGTGAGCTACATTCTAACAATTTTAAATGGCCTTGTCACACAAAGGGAATGTATCGTGATTTGGTTAATTGCTAGCCCCATCTTATCATTTATCTATTTGTTTAGTGCATGGATCCAACATACAATAAGTGACAGTTATAGCATTTTTATAAAAATGTCGACCAGCATTTGTATTATAATTTGACTTTTTGCTATATTGTGAGACATTTTTTTAAAGCTGTTTTTCTTTACATATCACAATGTTGAAACAGATTAAGGAGGTTAGAATCTAAGGAGTATTGTACCAAGGAAAGCTCTGAAAACAAACCAACACTATTTTCCTATTTGTCTATTTCACGAATGCAAAACAACACGGTCCAAGATTAGTCAGATTGCCTTTTTTTGTTCTTTCTTTTCCTGTCTTTCCAACACAGGTACAATAGTAAAGTATCTGAAGCCATAGCATAGTCACTCATTCTTTTGGGCTGTATATGTATGACAGTTACTGCTGTCAGATCACTCCAGTTCTTAGATCAGTGCCACAGTGAATACAGAGCACTGTACTGTGGCAATGATTCACATTCTTATGATTAAAGCTATATCCAGAGGGACCACAATAATATTTGTCTTGTCACAGACTGAGGTAAAGCCATGCTATCATAATCAGCCTTTAAAAAAGCTTGAGAGAATGGTATTGATTTGCTTTGGTTTCATTTCCTCCCAAATATTATTATAATAACTCTGAAGCGAAATGGTCACTATTTGCAATATTAATGCCAATGTTTGACACTAGAAACTACCACTGTCTGTAATGGAAACTGCATCCTAAATTCACTTACTAGATCTGAGGTAGGGTTCAAAAACCACATGTGAACACTCAACATGTGAAGAAATTGTGATTATCACATGTGAAAAGGCAAATTTGACATGTACTTTTTTCATAAGAATGGTTGTTGGACCCTGTTACTACACATGAATATGTTTTTAAAAAGTAAACTTTATATTTCAGACGGCATGTCTGCCTTATAAATACATATTTATCTCAGTCTTTATCAGGTTGAAATATTCCATTAAGGATAAACTGTGTATGCGTGCATGTTGGTAATCTATGTTCACAGTGTGAGTTAATTTTCTTTAACATATTAATGCATGCATTACATTATCCATGCCTGTCTGAACAAAGATTTAATTCAAATCTTTAAGGCAAAGGGGATTTCTTATTTTGGGGGAGAGAGCTTTTTTTTTTCCTTTATCAAACCATTATATTCTAAATCAGTAATGTGCTAAATGTTTTTCTCACACTTCTAGGTGTTTGTACCATTCTCGTAAAGCAGAGGAAGTTAAAATGTGACAGACAAATTTGTAATTTCATTTTTAAGCAATTAACTTCACTAATTCTGGTTCTGAGCTCGATATATATATCAGAGCAAAAAGGCGCTTTTTGAAATGTTCTGGATGTTCAAATTTCACATGAATCTCTGGCCGATTCTGGCGCTAGGGCCCACTAATATGTGCGTCTAGTCCTAAATGCATTTTACAGCATATGGGACTGAGCCTGGCAGACACTGCACTTCTTATGAGCACACCTCTTCGCTACTTCCTGTTTTACTAAAGGCCTTTGGAAGAATAACAGCCTTTGCATGTTCACTGCATAACAGTGGGGGAATAGAGAGAGAAAGAGAGAGAGAGAGGGAGGGGAAGGAGAAGACAGCCTGCCGAAAGAAATGTTTCTTTAGATATAAAAAGAAAATGACTGAGAGAAAGAAATGCGGATGCCATTAAATTTATTCGGTAAAGGGAAATGTTCCAGACTCCCAGCTGCTGTCACAGATAACAGGTGTGCCTTGTTCCTCACACTGGGCTGAAATCGTAGCATAGCCCTCATAGCGCAAAGCCAGCACTGCTCTCAAAGGTAGGTGTCATGTCCGCCCTTTATTGTTATTTCAGCCAAAGAAAATATAGGCTTAGTTTCCCTAGCATCTGCCATTTTAGTCCAGGGGAAGTGGGCAAAAAGAAACCGATGCTGGAAGAAAAACATTACAAAACAAGTGTCCCTGTGTCAGATATTTACATTGAATTACATTGCACCATTTTCGTTTAACAGATGCCCTAAATTAGAGTTGAAAGTCTTTTCTACAATTTTCCTGACCTGCTGTGGCCAGAGGTGGCAAGCCGAGAGCTAGCTGAGGAAGGTGGAGAGGGAGGGGAAGAGTGACAGACAGGGGGAAGGGGACCTAATTTCAGCACACTTTTTCCATGAGCAAAAAGTATACAAAATATAGTATTTTACACCTCCAAAAGACCCACAATGTCATTTGTTCATTAAGTGTCCTTTTGGAGTCTCCGAATGTTCTCAAAATCTGCTTTGACATAGCTTAGAAAAAAAAAAAAAAAAAACACAGAATGTTCATTTTTGGTGGTATTGTCATGGTAAATGGTAAATGGACTGCATTTATATAGCGCTTTTATCCAAAGCGCTTTACAATTGATGCCTCTCATTCACACACACTCACAGTGAAAGGCTGCCATGCAAGCTACCAATCAGCTTGTTGGGAGCAATTAAGGATTAGGTGTCTTGCTCAGGGACACTTCGACACACTCAGGGCAGGGGATCGAACCGGCAACCCTCTGACTGCCAGACAAACCCTCTTACCTCCTGAGCTATGTCGTCATCAAATTTGAACCAGGATTTGTCCAATGTTGTGGCTGTCCATTGTTTCTAAGCCCACTAGGCACTGGCACAAGCATCTGTATCCACTCAAAACAAATGTTTTCAGTGGATAAACTTCCACTGTGAGCTTCTGTCATTTTGTTTAAAGGAATTCTGACTCTTGTTAAACAAGCTCCCAGTTGTTACCTTTCAGTAGTCAAATGAGTTCAAAAACACTAACTATTTCATTTTGGGTATGTCATTTTCAGCCTTGTGTTAAAATGGGGGAGCCACAGAAGGGGTTAAAGATATGTTCCTGCTGTATTTTGAGGGCAAACCAACCTGTCTTATGCTTTTGCATCACTCAGACACCCAGACACTATCTGCCTATCAACAAAGGGCATGGGAGAATAGGTTGACAGCAAGTGAATATTGTCAGTCATGAACTCTTTGAAACTGGATGTCTGGCCGTAGTGGTGTAGCCAGGCTGACAGACATACTTTTTCTGCTTGACTTACCCTGGTATTACACACTGGTAAGACAGCATCATGTCAACTAGTACAACCTTTCGACAGAAATACCTGAGTGTAACTCCATGCAGGTGGCTGAGTAAAGGTAATCTTACAGCAGCAATTAGGATTGGGTGAAAGAAGGAAGCTCAATTTTTCTAATTAAAGACAACAAAAAAACAAAGGGGATGTTACTTCTGTGGTCTATTGCCCAAGCCAGATAAAATTTCTAACTTTATCTATTGGTAGTGACAGTGCCTTGCTAGTTGCTAGTGCACCTTATGTGGCTTTCTTGGCAGATGTTGTCACAAGTTGGGCACATGTTGAACACAGTTCAGTGCCAGAAGTTCCCACTGTGACAAACAGCACACTCTGGTAAACACTGTCCTAAGATAACCCCAATAACACCGTGCTACACTTTCTCTGACTTACGAAGTTTTTTCTTTTTTTTAGAATAAGGCTATGTTTTTGAGGACTCCACACAACTGTGTGAGCTGCACCAATGAGAGGCCAGAAATCACCCCTCTGAATTTAGAATCCAAAGCAGCAGAACCTGATTTGTTTCTGGGTGTCCTCACATGACATCTGGAGCTCGAAATAGGATGGAAAGGGAAAGATGTGCGGGTGCTTGAGCCAAATATACAGGTCAGAGCCAGTGACCCGCTCCCTGTAATCACTTACCAAAAACCCAGGCGACAGCAGCGGATGGGCACGTCCAACCAGTGTATGAGCCGCCCCAACACAGCACCCCTAAGCCCCTGGATTAATATGCCATAAAGCCTAAAGCTCCTGTGTGACCCAGAACCTTGCTGTGAATGACAATTAGCTACTTCACAAAATGTGCTAACTCACATATTGTCATAGTAACTCACAAATGTGCTTTGGACCTGCTGCTTGAACTGAAACGTACATTATTAGGTGGGTCTCTCTTCTTTCAGGTGTCTGTTATAAAGTTGACAGTGAAGCATTTATTAATGTCGAATTATTGCCTTAAATTAGTATTATTGGTAATAAGAATAATAAGAAGAAGAATGAGAAAAAGAATAAGAATGATATTCAATTATGAATCAATAACACACAAATACATTTTCACAATAAAACATTAAACTACCTACTGTCTTCCAGAAGAGTTTTTAGTGATTAGTGATTATTTAGTAACTGTATAGTGTGACCAGTAAATCAAAACACACAGACATGAATCCTAATCAAGCCACCATTTGTATATGGACAATAGTGGATGGGCTGTAACATTTTGTCCTTGGTAAAGTGGTAACTATATTCTGCCATGCAGTACTGTGTTTTTACCTGCAGGGTGTTCTGCAATGTTGTTCTGAGTGGTCTGCTGCATGTTTAAGAACTACATGTCTAGCATGTCAAGTAGACAACATAGACAGACAGCTACAGGAAATGGCTGTCAGATTTACAGTGTCAAATATCATATATATATATATATATATATATATGATATTCCATATCATATATTCCTAACCTCTAAAAAAACAGTGTAAGAAAATGTATTTAGCATACATTTAATAGAAATGGCAACAGCTCAGATTTTGGCTTAATAAGTGTATCAAAAATAGAATAGGATCACTGAAGAGCCAGCTGTGAGGTTGTTTAATTGATTTGGTCTCTTTTACCCTACTAAAATTTCATGCAGATTTTTTATTTTTTTTAATTTTAAAGCGCTTCAAGTATGTAAGCATTGGCCACTCAACCGGCTTGGTAGGCATTGATCAGCCACTCAAACTGAGCATTTTTTCTTTGGTCTTGCTTTAAATGTCCTCTGGCTCTGATAAGGGTTGAAAGAACCATTATTCTTTCAAATCTAAAGCCTCGTGTGTATGGGAGCTTGATTATAATGGATTTCTGGAGGGAGGCGATAGATGGAACACTGAGGTTTGGAGCCAAAATGCCTTCGTTGCTACCCTGGTGGAGTTCCAGCTCAGTTTCTGTAACTGTGTGGATTTCACAGTGCGGTGAGGGTTGCTTCCTCGGATATAACAGGGAGCTACCCACCCGTTCACAAACGCAGCCAAATGTGATATCTCTATAAACTCCACAACAAAAACAGAGCTCATGTTATTAGAACTGATATTCTTTCTTGCGCTGATTGCACAAAAAAAAAATCAAAATAAAAAATAAGTGCGGATAACAAAAAAAGGGTTACTATTATAATATTATTCATGTCGTCCATGTGGATGCTTTTTCTTTGGGACTGACTTTGATTGAAATTGTCAGCTAACATGCCTCATTACTTTAGCATTTGGTTCAAGTAATTTGCTTTTCTTGCCATTCAGTAGTGACAAGCCATCCGATATAGCTTATTGCCCACCTCCTACCTCCCTCCCTTCCTCACCCCCTCCCCACCCCCACCCCACCACAAGGGAGCAGGACACCAGAATTAAATTAGTGAGTACAGGCGCAGGACATCAGCAGAGATTGGCACCGACAGATACCGGCTCGTGTTCTCTCCGCAAGGTCCCCTGTCGGGCCATAACAAGGGCTCTTTTACAAATGACTCGAGCGTCACAGGGAAGATCTGAACAGATTAAGGGGACGGCGAGGTGAAAGCACGATCTCTTTGTCGCCTCCGTCGCCGCGCGATAAACACACGGTGACTTCCAGGCCTCACTCAACGTGATCCGCCCACCGCGACAGCCGATGGCTTCCAGAAAGAGGGATAAGAGAGAAACATGCACGGTGCCAGCAACGGATCAAATTTTTACATTTTTTTATGTTGGATACGTGTGCACAGCATATGCGAGTGAAAGGATTCGCCATTTGAATGGTTTATCGCTAAGAGCGAGAAATGCCTGAAACCATAAATGTACGATGCAAATGTATTGAAGAGATATTGAGGGTTTCTCTTTTCTATATGAATCTAAGAATCTTTTGTTCAAACCTGAAGTGTGACTGGAGAGATATGACTAGAGAGGTAACTCTCATATGAGCGAGCATGTCAACCTATTATTTGGCTACTGTGATTAAAAAAATGGAGGCACTATGTATAAAAAGGACTGTAATTTCTGCATGGATCACTCTTTGAGAGTATAAATACTCTCAAATTAAAGCTGACAGTCAGCACTTTGTCCTCATATTCATTGTTTCATTTCAAATCCAGTGTGCTTGAGTACAAAGCCAAAGTAACAAAAATGGTGTCACTGTCAAAATGCTTGCAGACTGTGTTTATATATATATATATATATATATATATATATATAGTGAGCACCATGATGTCTGGAACAAAGTCCTTGATTTGGTCCTGTGCTCCAAAATTTTAGATTGTAATCAAAAAATCCACATGTAGTTAAAGTGGCTACCTTAGGGTATTTTTATACATTTTTAAACATTTTGGTTTCACAATGTATAAATTATATCACTTTTATACATAGCCCCCCTATTTCAAGGCACCATAATGTTTGGGATTGATGGTTTCACAGGTGTTTCTGATTAATCAGATGTGTTAAACTGCTTCCAGGAATAAGAAAGCTTTTACTATTTAGTCTTGATTCTAGGCTGTTGCTTACCTTTGGCACCTGTTATAGGTGTTTGTCAACGTGAAGGCCAGAGTTGTACCAATAAAAGTCAAGGAACCCATTATGAGAAATAAGAAAAAAAACAGTGATAAAAATAGGCCAAATCTTAGACTTACCAAAATAAACTGTTTGGAACATCATTAAGAAGAAAAAGAGGGCTAGTGAGTTCAGTAATTGCAAAGAGCCTGGTAAGCCAAGGAAGACCTTGTCAGTTGACAATCAAAGAATTGTCACCATAATGAAGAAAAAGCCCCAAATAGCTGTCCAATGGATCAGAAATGCTCTTCAAGAGGCAAGTATGGATCTATCAGTGACTACTGTCCACAGAAGCATTACAAACAGAAATACAGAGGCTACACTGCATTAATTTTCTGAAAAAAACAGGATGGCTTGGTTACAGTTTACTAAGAAGCACCTTAGAGCCTGCAATGTTCTGGGAAAAGGTCTTGTGTATCAATACGATCAAGATTCACTTGTATCAGAGTGATGGCAAGAGCAAAGTATGGAGTGGAGGCCAATAGGAACTGCCCAAGATCCAAAGCATCCCCTCATCTATGAAACGTGGTGGGGAGTGTTATGGTTTGGGCAGGTAAGCCTGCCACAGATATTGGTTCACTTGTCTTCACTGATGATGCAACTGCTGATAGGAGCAGAAGAAGAGAGAGAGAGAGAGAGAGAATATATTATGCCATCTTAATTATGCCCATTATTACAGCATTTTAGAGATTATGATGTTGTTAAAAGGTTTACTGTAAGCTTTAAATTTGGGGAGATGAAGGTTTGAGCCCTGCTTAGACAATGTGATTGGATAATTAAGCAACCTATCAGAATTGCTTCAGTTGCCATCCTGATGTAAAAATGCATATTATGGAAAATATAACCAGAAAAAGAGTGTCATCTAAGTATAGTGGAAAAGAAAGGTACAAGTTTTAGCAGTATATCCAGATGTTAAACTCAGATGTTAACATTCAGATGTTAAGCAGTAGTTCCTCCCTTATCCCAATGATTCCTGTGTTCGGTTCTGCTCCAGAGAAAACAGAAACAGCTTCCAGCTGGAAATGGCTGCATTATAATTTACAAAGACACTTTTTTTTTCTTTTGCTCATAGCGAAACACCAAGAAATTTGCAAGACATACAGCTGCAATAAATTGAGACATCCTCTTATGCAGCAGCAAATATAAAGGCATTCTCTTTCCACAGCGCCGTTGCCAGCAGGACATAAAATCTTTATTTATCAACGTGTCAACATGTTCTCACGTTTCAGAACCTGGCCTGCTTACCGGCCTGCAGTGCAGGAGAACGGGGCTGATAAACCAAGGCTCAGTCTCTCTGGAATCAATCAGTGCACTTGATAAAATGAAGATGGGGGGTTCATTGCAAGGGTATAATGATACGTAACAGCACATAGCACCATTCATCTGAGCCAAGCAGGGGAAGCCATCCCACCGTGCACTTAAGCTGCATGTGATGGGTTTGACAATGTCATATTAAAGGGGCCAGCCACTCACTTCATTCTGGTCTAACTGGACTCTGAGATGGAATTTTCTGATGTGCTCTTTTTCTCCTTTTTAGCTATGTTTTCTGATTATTTTCTTTTTCTTCTGTCGTATTCCTTGTTATCTGATTGCCTGGCAGCCTTCATGGTATATTAGCATACCATAAAGTTCTGTGGGTTCGATCAATATTTAACAAGGCCAGGTACTTGGAGAGGGAAGAAGAGAATTCTGGGAAGGTGGAAGGTAACAATGGATATTGAATGGCTTCGAAGGGCTCTTCGTCAAGGCCAGCATTGGTCCAGGATGTCATGGCCTTTCAGGTAGAATTTGGATGTGCAAACAAAACCAATTTCTGGCCTGATCAAATTTCAAAATCTAGTACAGCCCCTGCTGTTTAAAAGTAGCCTTGCAGAATATTTGAAATGATCATGTCTTTTCAGTTTTTATGCTCACCTGCTTGTTAGGTCCAGGTCAAGTACATCAGCAGCAAACCATCCGGGAATCAATCTAACACATGTCTAGTTGCAGGACCATGTCTTTGAGAGTGACAATGCACAATCGCCTGTGCGGCATGCCCGTGTTGTAGTCATAGTTAAACAAAGTTGAGGATTTGCTTCACTTCTCCCCATTTTCAACAAAATGAAAGCAATAACATTTTACATCTCAGTTGATGCATCAAAGGACACCCTCTCCCAAAAGCGCAGGAGAGACTTAGGCATGGACGTAAACTACTGCGTGCCCCAGCACAGTAGTACGTGGGAAGAACTCTCTGTTCCCTATAAACCAATCGGTACTGGCTGACCAAACGATATAGGAGTCCAGGACACACAGTTTCACACTTTTTTCTTCTCTTCTTTTCTTTTTCTAACCCCTTCCACAGAGTGCTTTGTAGCTTTCTTTGTCCCTGATTGGAACAGTCTGCTGAGGCCTCAAGCCGGCCTGCCCTTGTGATCAGACCATCGTAAGATACAGCGTCAGCTATGCTGGGACTCAACTTCACCCCATTACCTGCGAAGGAAGATTCCAGGTAAACCTGAGGTCAAGACATTGGTTTTGGTGAAAAATCCCAACCAACAGACCTTTGCTGGAGAAGCCAGGAGGAAGGACCATCCCATGAGTTCCCATACAGCCTAAAGACAACGTCCTAAAACACAGCCTTTCCACAGCAGACAAAGGACATCATCAAGAACCAGCACAATTATTTAGTAACAAACAAATATAACTTCTATCTTGAGAGCCTTGAGAGTATTAAAATACTATTGTATCTGAGCAAAATACAACTTAACTTCTATTAATCCTTTTAACGATGCCTTTTGTTAATTAATTGTACGTAAATGTTTTGTGTTACAAATTGTGTCATCTCCTTATTCTAAGTGGGCTCTACTGATTAAACAAACTCAAATTAAAAGTGTCGCTAGGTTCCTCCTAAATTATTAATTATTTACTGTAATGTGAAATTTCATTAGCTGTGCCCTGTGAAAGGAGGAAAACCCTGATTAACTTCTGAGGCAGATAACTCTGATGGGCAAAGCAATAAGATACACACAACATCACTACATACTTGGTATCTTGTGTGCGGATCAGGTCAAGATTGAAACAGAATGGTTTGTCAATATACCAGGATGTACTGACTTAAAGAGACATACATGTCCACTGAATAAATATATGGTGTTATTTCCTCCATCCTCACCATATCAAAGTACATTAACCCTACCACACTGGAAAACGCAGGGCAATTCTTATTGTAGAGCGGCCATGTTGCTAGTGGTAAAGACATGAGTTTCCTGTTTATGATGCACCAGCACCCTCAGTCCAGATTCCCTCCACATGTAACTCACTGCTGATATCCATCCAGTGATGTCAAATCAAAATCTGGAGTCGCGTAATAGTTCAATCAGCCCTGATTCAGCAGGCCGAGCGGGAGATAACACCTGCATACTTAGTGGTCCACCGGGACTGAGAAACAATGTTTCAGGTTCAGTTCCATTAGCGAGCAGTGGTGCAGCGTGCCAAAAGCTTCTGCAATCAACTCTCTGAAGCCCACTAACTTGCCAGCAGGTCAGAGAATGTGTGCCTGCATTTAAGGTTGCCAGTTTTTCTTCCTTTCATTTTTTAAAGCCAACTTAGCAGGAGTGGATCCTATTCTTAAATGTTGATCTAAATGATGCAACAGTGGTATCATTTAAACATGGAAAACATGCAGTTGACATAGTTGACACTCATTATTATTATTATTATTATTATTATTATTATTATTATTATTACTACTACTACTACTCACTTTTTACAGCATGTAAAAAACATTCATATGTTCTTCATTCTCATTGTAACATGCATTCATTGTTTTATATGTTTATAGATATGAATAAATTGATGATTTTACAGTGATACAGTCAGGTAATTGCATCAGTGGAAGAATTTACGCACCCTTATGAAAAAGGCAGACTGTGCCCACCTTGTAACCACTCATGCCCAGGGGACTAAAACATTTCACCCCTTTTCCTTTGTCAGTGAAGATAGATGTTTTTGAAAAGGTGAGAGTAAGAAAAAAAAAAGATGGAACAGTGAAATGTGTGGATCCCCAATGACATCCACTAACAGCGCCTGTCAAAATGTTCTTTTCACAATTTCAGTCCTCACATTGCTCTGGAAGAAGTTCCATTGCAGCTGATGTTTCATCTGTGTGTGTGTGTGTGTGTGTGTGCGTGCGTGCGTGTATTTTTAACCACAAAAGGATCTCAGTTGGGGGGAACTCTGTCAACAGCGCACTTGGGGTTGAAGGCAAATCAAACACAATTACACATAACAAAGCCAGATAATTGCATATGACATGTTATCCTCTAATAGATGTTGGTTTATTTGGTTTAGGGCTGTCCGTTCGTGGCCTCCAAGAGTTCAATCAGATTTTATGTCCAGCATTCTCTACCAGCTATGTGGAGTGAGATAAAAAATTTTGTTTAAATAAAGCCCAAGGTTTTGATGGGATTGCAGCTTTAATCTTAAGAATTGTTTTACTGCGCGTTGTTATAGCCGAAATTGAGTTGGGAGCTGAGGCAGGGTTTGAGCTCCCAAGTGAATATGGAAAATTCTGTGTAAAATGGATAGCGGGCTCCACGGGTTGGTACAGAAATGACCATGTCGGAGGGCAGAGTAAACATGCTTTGTGACTCTGGCAAAGCAAGCCTCTCTCCTCTCCCCCCCGTGCCAGCGCTGTGATTGGGGTGAGGCCCAGGGCGTGGGGGGCGCGGGGGTGCGAAACACTCCGGGGCAACCGCCAAGACAAAAAAAAATAAAATAAAGCGAAATCCCACGCGCTAGAAGGTGGCGGAACGAGAGAAAAAAAATCAGGGAGACGGACGCTCGCGTCGGAGCCTGGCTTTTCGCGGACGTGCGGCGCATTTCAAAAGTGCGACGCGCCGCGCCCAGGAATCACACGAAGGGCCCCCGTGCATTTTGAGCGTGCGTATTCAAAGGGGGCCGCCGCTGTTGTCCGGGGGCCTGGCTTCAAATCTCTTTTATTTGCTTTTGATTAGGGCGGTGGGGCTGCAAAGGCGCGATGAATTTTAGCAGTTTGCTCAAAAGCGAGAACGCTGACTGACGGGTGCGGTTACATCAGGCGGGATTAGCGAAAGGCTGCACCAGCCCTTCACAAACAGAGACTGACAGGCGCTTGCTGCCACGGCGACAGTCTACCTTTTACCAAAGCGCGCGGTTCAATCCTCCTGTTTATTTTCCGCTCAATGCGGTGCCAGGACAGGTTGTCCTTGCTTTCTGACTGAATTATAATAATGCAATTTTGTATTTCAATCTGTGATTAGAATAACCTTTTAGATATTTGAATAACAAATACTGCCCTCTGGGCTGAATGCACACTTTGAGTTATGAAAAAAAATGTATTTATTGTGAGAATGCAAGGGCAAGACAGGTCCTTTTAATTCAGCAACATTGAATCAATGTGGATGATTGTGCCATTCATTTGTCGAGAGGTGCTCTTTACATTAATAAACTATTTTGAAGGTTGAGGGATACATGCTGCTTGTTATTATCACTACTGAAAATGCAAATAAAAAGTTTCTGTGTTTTAAAGATTTCTGTTGTTGAGATAAAATAGTTCCAATAAATGTTGCATTATCAGAAACTGACTTTTTTAAATTAATTGGATCAGAAAGTGAAGTTAATTAACTTACTTACACATCCCAGTATTAATTATTTTATCAATGTATGGCATTCATATTAATGAGGAGATTCAGTTAAGTAAGTAAGTAACTAAGTAAAGTAAGTTGAAGTTTATGTATATAACCTGCAAGAACAAGTTCCCAAAGTGCTTCAAGGAGAGAACTATAATGATGTTCTTGTTTTGTTTTGTTGTTCTTCTTCTTGAGGAAACCACTGCATGGAGCATAGGTACAGATTGTGGTTGTTCTGGAAGCATGTTGTTGCTGCAGGCCATGTCTGCTATTGTCTCCACTCTTCCATCCATCTCCATTTAAACCTTAAGATTTATGATCAAACCTCAACCATTCCTTCATGTTTTCCTTCTTTTTCCTTCTATTTCCTTTCTTTATAAATTGATAAATGCTTGCTTGTTACATTTAGAGATTATTTCTTATTTATTTTGTAAATATCAAACAGACTAAGTGATCAATGTACAGAAATTAGGGGATACTTGTCTCACCAGAAAACTCAACTAGGCTAAACAAAGCAAAATTGTCTACTTCCCTGTCCATTCAAACGGAAGAATATTTTTCACAAAAAAATATAATATATGGAGGTCACAGGACAACACAGACAGACTTGTGAGGGTGCTCCAACTGAGATTCACAACCACTTGAAGGAGAAGGTCATATAGGCAGGTCAAATGAGGACTTACAGCCTTTGAGTGAAGGCCTTGCAGATATGCTGCCATTACAACACCAATTTACTCTTGTCTGCTTTACAGCAAGCTGCCGACAAATTTATTTCCATTTTGTGACATTTTGCTAATGAAAAGCTTCTTGCTGGGGGTTTGTCTTTTTATCCAACTTGATAAATATTCATCCTTTTCTGAATGAGGGGTGGAACGGACATCAGATTTGAACCTGCAGTCAGAGAACGCCTGAAGAAAGAGAGAGAAAATACATTCCACGTCTTTTAAATGGAGAGCCCTCTCTAAACGGACCTAAACAAGTGTCCATCTATTGATTTCCTCCTGAAAAGATTTAATCTGAAACTTGCCATGATTCACAGAGGACAAAAGTCCCTCTTAACTCTAATTGTGGAATTGTTCTGTTGAGGAAAACCTGCTTCATATCTCCTGCTTTGGAGCAGTTTTTTTTCTCTTTGAATAAAGGCATTGTATTATAAATAGTACAAATGAATAATTAAAGTCAGTATGATTAAATGTAAATGCGTTACCTAATTACTGCCCATGTATACATTCATATATTCTCGCACTCAGAATGTCAGAATGTAGCACAACCGGAAGAATTATTACTGTTGGCTGTTCAAGTTTAAACTGTTTCGCACTTAAGATTGTGGAAGTCTCTTGGTGGTGGTGGTGGTGTGTGTGTGTGTGTGTGTGTGTCTCACTGGAAAATATAAACAGTTCCTCTGGAAACATTGTCAAATGAGAATTACTTCCAAATTCCTGTAGATTTCTTCTTTTTTTCTTGTAAAACCTCGAGAAGATATTGACACAACATAAGCAAGGTCACAAGAGACAAGAGTACATATAGAATAATTAGGCATATTCACAGATAGACACCAACATGTGCTGATACATATGTCTCTTGAAACAGCAAAAGTGCCCTTTGGGCTGCAGCTTTTTGGGGTTTTTTCTTAAAAGGACAGGTGCCCTTTACCCTGCCCCCCCCCCCCCCCCCCGCCCCCACTCTGTGATTGCAACCTACCCCCAAATCCACTCTTCAACTATTTTCAGCATACTGTACATAATAGCCCACTATGACGTCTGTGCACAGCCATGAGGATAATAATAATAATAATAATAATAATAATAATAATAATAATAATAATGAGCGGGGCAATGACAGCTTCTATTCCATTCTATGCAGCATATTCTTTAAGGAATTTAAAGTTGTGTGCAACAATAATGAGACACCATAAGCAAGAGAGGAATTGAAACATAACTAATACAAGTCACAACGGTCATGTCATGACCCAATAGGCAAGCAAGAGAACAGAAACTATAATTTCTAGGGTTACACAATACAGTGTCATGCAGGTTAATATCTCTCTGGCAAAATCTATTAAAACCATGACTCTATTCCTGCTCAGTGAAACTGTCATAAAGCATATATTTTAAAAAGAATCAATGTATCTTCCCCATGTTGAATATCTGTCTGTCCATTCTTCCGCCTACCATACCGATCTGATTATATTGACCTCTGTTTTTTTTTTTTGTTTGCTTATGAGGAGGTTGAGTCTAGGTCTAACAGGACAATGTGGGCCTCAATGTGCCTTAAGTAATGTGTGTGAAATTGAGGGGAGAGCCATGGGCCATCACCCACAGCAAGCACTCAGCTGCACGCTAGCCGTGTCCTACTGGTGCTTTGAACACTAATTATGGAACGCCACCTGCTGCGAAAACCTCTATGCGACTCACTCCGCGGATACCGCTGCCCCCCACCACGGCTCCTCGTTACTCCCCCAGGAAAAAACAGAACAACGGCGGGACGTGAGAGGGCAGCACTTTGAGCGAGAGGCCCCTGCCCTTCGCACAGTTACTGCACCTGAGCGCACCTTTCATGCCACGTCCTGTGTGTCGGTGTACGCATGTTACCCTGCGAGCGCCATTGGCAGCTTTATTTAAATGTTACGCAAGTGTACAGATGACTGAGCGTGAAGGGTGCTGGTTGTAAAAGCAAAAGGAATGTGGCAGACCTCATGTATTAATGAGAAAAAAAAAATACTAAAATTAATTATAAGTAAGGGTTTGTGCGCACATTCAAATTCAGTGCTTGCTGGGATATGTATGAACACCTTGATAAATGTTATAATTAACTTGATAAAGTAAAAATAACTGCCTGGGAAAATGCCTCCGGATTTTAACTTAACATGTTGAATATTTTCAGTCAGACAACAAGAAATGGGCATACAGTAAAGCCTGAAGCATATTTCAATATCATACCAAAAAGGTTTTCTCCTTATCTTCAGGTACAGAGCAACTTCATTGGTATTTTCTCTTCAGGGCACCAAGCCTAACCCAATTATAAAAATACTGCCACAAGTTGTTTGTACGTAGCATTACGTGTGCACTTCAGCTTGAAGCGAGTCATCTGAGGTAAAGTCCAGAAGAAGAAAGTTACCTAATTTTGTTTTTTCCATCTTTGTTATTTCTATCCATCTTTTTTTCCCTGATATTTTGCTCTCTCCTGGGTCAAAAGGAAGACAGTATCCCGGAACAAATTCATATGGAAAAAGTGGTTGGAATGCACAGCTTCTGTGTAACTTTGTAAGGTATGACTGAGGGACTCTTTTGCCTTTTATACTCCATAATTTGTGAATTTGTGAGACAGCTGAGCTTTAGAGGGAACTTAAATGCTGTTGCAGAGGCACTGTGAGAGTATATTTCTCACAAGCGTTTGAGCTGATAATTCCTATTGGTAGTGGTGAGGTTCCTCCATGCATATTTGCTGGGACTATCCCTCGGACTTCTGTTACGGTGTCGTTTATTACACTGTCATCCAGTGACTTCACTGAAGCCTTTAAAATGGATGATTTTTATTTCTTTCTTTGTTTATTTTTATTTTTATTTTTTTACAGAGGACAAGTCTACAATGGCTCTTTCCATCCTGACATTCAAACCTGAAACAACTTATCTACAGTCTATGGTCTGTCGACTCAACAACTTGCTTCCCATTTTATTCTTTTTTTTTTTTTAAGTATCATATTCTCTTTAAATAAAGATTTGTGATTATCATCATTATCATTTTCAGGACTGTTACTTCCTCTAGAATTAACAACACGGTAGCAATAAATATGAAAGAAAATGGCATTTAAAAGCTTTTGATTTGGGATTAAGGTAGCACTGATGGCTAGCAAAGATCAAGGTGCACAGAATGTAAAATTGAATTCTTGCTTAATGGCACTGTAACATTTTAACCTGAACTGCATGCCATAAATATGCATAATTGCAACTCATAATGACAAATGCCATAACGTTGTCATTATTTCTGCAATGAATTTTCGAAACATGTTCACAATACAAGGTGCATTAATTATGACAGTTAAGACAATTGCCATAGGTTGTAATTCACTTCAATGTCATGCCATAAACAGGTGTTGTTTATGTCACGCTTATAACAGTGTAAAGCAGGTTTTATGGAGTATTGTTTAATCAAAGTGATACCAGCTGTTCTCAATGCTCGCACGTGCTGAGTGCATCCAGGACATGGAACTCTATGCTCTGAAAGGAAACAGGAAACGTGTCCACTGAACTAGACCACACTGAGCCACTTTATTATTGTGGATACATAAGACATTGGAATATTAATTCAATGATTCTGTGGGTCAAATATTAATGTTATACTTATTATTTCACCTGGGCACGCACAGATATATATGAATAGTGTTGGGCAGTGATGAGGCAGTATATTATTAATACACCCTATCTATACACCCTTCTCCACCCTAGCGCCCCAGTGGTGAAATGAACTTCCTCAACGAACCGCTCAGTCATTGCCCATGTTCTGCTGTGGTCTCAAGATGCATCTCTTACCTGGACTTACTATCACTACTCTGCAGGGCTCTCCCAATCAAGGATTGCTCTTATCAATTGAATCCTAATTTGTCCCTGTAGCACTTCCATGTTACACTTGTATCTCCATCCAGCACTTTATTCCACTTGTATCGTTATCTTGATGTTGTAGCTTGTTGTCATGTTTTCTAGTTTGACTTATCATAACTTTCAGACATGGCCTATGCTTACTGTGTGAACTGCACTTGTGTTCATGGGTATGAACAACTGAGTACTGTACCTTATCGAACCAGTGTTTTGTAGTTGTTCCAATGACCTTGGGCATACACTTGTTGTACATTTCTTCTGATAAATTCGTCTGCCAAATACATGTAATGTAATATAATATAATGTAAAAGTTATTTGCCCGCATCAGATAAGAATTTGTCCTTAAGCTCAACATATAATTGAATGCAAGTATTAGTCATTATTTTTTCCAGTGCAGTTTGGTGAGTTCAGCGATGACCAAGTTTTGTCTTTTCAAGTCAAGGATACATTTTTATTGTATCCAGGCCATTATCTTTGGGTTCAGTGTTTTCCTTGGACTGCACACCCCCCCTTTCAGCTTTGTTTAGAAGTGCACTTCTGTTTTGATTCTGAACATCGATTTTAAATGGGCTTAGACACGGTTGTGCCGTTAAAAAAAAATCATGACTTGGACCGTGGGTGAAACAATGATCTATTATACGGTCTGTAGAAAGTTGGAGCCTTTGGAGCAGAAGGACGCCCACTCCTTAACGGGAAGAGTCTAATCACAATGCTGCCACACAAACCATTGCCTTCTGGGTAAAACTGATTTGGGAAGTGTAACATGAACAAGACACTAGACGTGTCCTTGAGAGCCATTTTCGCTGATGTCCTTCTTGTCTTTACCAATTCAATGCTTGGAGAGAGAAATAAACTAAACTATAGCCTTTTTCCAGTGGAGCAGCACAAAGTGATAGTGAAGGCTCTTGACCAAAGTAGTCACAAATTCATATTTGATTCTGCAAAACTCAAACGGATCTCTTTGTTGTGTATACCCCGTCTATTCATTTTGGCATTGCTGTGAGGTTGGTGCATTGTAATTATGTGGTAAAGAAGCTGGGAAGACATTATCATGTTTATACAGGCATTCATATACATATTTTATTGTATTGTTGTCAATGTTTCACAGTGATATGCATGCTATATTCCCTTGGTTGAGGATCTAGGTCTTTCATATGATTTATTCAGTCTCTAAATAATCTCCACACTCACCCGAGCTGCATGCAATCCTCCTGGAATGGTGGTTCCTTTTCTCAAAGAAAAGGGTGGTTGGTCAAAGGGTGATGCTTTTATATGCTTGGGTCCAATAGCCAGAACATAACCTGCCTTGGGCCAGGTTTGCCCGTGCAGCATAAGTTACCATGGTAATACACCCCCATAAAAATGAAAACCCAGGGTTAAAGCTTAGGTTAGCTCGCTAACCCCATAATCTTGCTTCATAATACAGCCCCCTGTTCCCTTCACAGTGGGGGTGAAGTGCTGAATGTGGGTTGCACAAGAATGAGACTCATGGAGGTCTGAAGTAGTACCATCCCTCATCTCTGAGTTTATATCTCAGCACTGCCACTCTTCTCCCCTCCCATCTGATAGCAATGAGCATTGCTCACTGCAGTATCAAAACAGTTGGCTGCCAAGATATTTGGAGATATCCCTCTACCTTTCCCCTTCTCCCTCCCTCACTTCTTACAGATGTACACTTCAAGGTTTTGGCTTTAAAATCTTGTTGATCTTGTGTCACTTGTCTGGTGTTGGGTTGGCGGGAGTTCTGCCAAGTTCTACGGCAGGTGGCTTTTACGAGGGCACCGGTGCCAACAGACTGTGGCACCATGCCCGCTGTAGACAGGTGTAACGCTGTGGAACAACATGACCCAGCAAGGTACTTAAGTAGCTACAGAGAAAACCTTGGAAACTGTCATACAGTGAGCTTTGGGGGGCTGAATAAATAGACGGCTTCTTTCATAACCTCCTGCATATCTCAAGGGTTGGCTGATGTACCTGTTCTCTGACACTGAGTGTCAGACCAATTAATCAGTATAAAAGGTTTATCTGTGATCTGTTCCAGCAAATGGCCTGTTGGGAAAAATAAAGTACACACCATGTTGTAACCAAATTAACTGTCAAGCTGAAATACATGTTGCAAGGGGTGCAGCTTATTCATTAAAAAAAAAATGATGTAATTAAATTCCTAATAAATAATTAAATGAATGGAAACCTAAATTTCATTATGTGTAAAGTAAAATAGTATCATTCCTAGCAGGAAGTATACAACTGTTAATTACTGCATTTAGTTAACAAAATATAAGTACATATTTATTGTTCCCTTGTGGTTATGTTAACTGGGATCCGACAAGAGAGAATGGTGTGGCACATTATGCTATGTGGTACATATTAAAGTTACATTTTAAGGGTCAGAAATAGGCAGAGTTAGGGGTAAGAGTTATCTGATAAACTCAAATAACACAATTAAAATTGGTACTAGCTCATGTAAAAATTAATAAGGGAGCAAAAACTGTAACTGATGTGGAATTATTGTGAACAAATAAACCTTAAAGATGTTTACTTGCAGGATTTCATGGATAATTGCATTCGCCAAGAGAATAAACACTAAATAAATTACAAAGAAATGACATTTCCTATGGTAGGTTCACAGGCAGTACTCCAATCTGTTCTGTCTGGGAGCGCAGAACTAACAGATGCAGCATTTATGTTTTAGCTGGCTTAAGTGAATTAGTTTATGCGGAAGACTTACAATTCCCCACAGGTGAAAATTACTGAATATTTTCATCTAAGTCTGCACCACCTCCACGCTAGCGCCTGTGGCAATTTTGTACACACGCGAATGCAGCAGTAGCACACGGAACATTTAAATCATGCTCGTAAGCGTTTAAAGTCAGACTCACTCGACTGAAGTTCACAAACATATCCAGGCTAGGAATGTCACGGTAATTAATTGTTTGATGTGGTTTGTGTAATCACAGTTCTTGTTTGGGAAAGCCAGGGAGGGATACTGCCTGATCTGTTTTTTTTGCTAAGACAATTCCATTATAATAGGGACCACCGTGGGGCCAGAATCTCTGACACAGGAGACCACCATTAGTGCTTGATAGACATACAATCTGACAAACTCAAGTAACAACAAGATCGACTTGTAAATTGAAGGAAAGAAAAAGGAGATTTGCTGGAGATACGATAGTGGATGGGGAGAGTGTGTGTATTTGACACTTTAGAGCTACCATATTTTCCACCCCACAGTTGTATGGTGTAGTGGAAAATATGGTAACCCCGAAGTCTCAAACAAAACAAATATTAAACAAGAACACTCTAACTCCACATGTGGTTGAACTGCACATTCTCAGCTTTCATGTAAGTATGTATATACATTTTGGTTTCACCATATTTAGAAATTACAGCACTTTTTTACAGAGGACTCAATGCTGTCCAATGAGTTTGGACTTGAGCAGATGTTCCTGTACATTTCAGAATTCATGTAAATTCCTTGATTACAAATCTAAAATTGTGGAGTACACAGCCAAATCAGGAAAGAAATATGTCTTTGTCCGTAACATTATGGTGGCCTTTGTATGTACTGTATAGACAAGCACACATGCACATGCATGCATGCACATACACACAGGAGCTTTAGTATTATGCAGCTTTTGTCGTTCTCATTTTTTTTTTGTTTGCCAGGTATTACTAGTCTCCACATAGATTACCATTTTCCACAATCTAACATTGGTCACCCAAACATTTTTGCTTTCCCCCTTCTTGCAACTGTGTGTTGCCCCCTAGTGGCTTGGAGCTCTTCAATTTTCTGAAATGCTGAAACTACTTTTGAAAGCAGTCGTCCTGAAGTTCCAAACACTACTTCTGGGCTACCATTCCAAAACACTACACAGTGAAGCTGAAATAATATAAACTGAAGTATTGAAAACAAAACAAACAAATAATTACTGCGCATTAATACTGTTCATTTAATTTTTCAAAAATTAAATGAACAGTAAACACAAACTAATGTTAATTTCTGAAAATGTAATAAAGTTGCCTTAGTTTTATTTCGTACTTAATTAAAAAAAAAAATCTTTAAACAAAAAAAAAAAACTTGAATACAATTTGCCAACCCAGTTATTAAAGGTATTTGAAAACAGATGGTCAAAATGTAACTATTGATAACTATGCGTGTCATTTTGTCTCAGCATTTGATTTGTGGATGGGTAAAAAAACACCCATCTGTTATTTATTGTGGACAAAATTTTTATTTGTTAGACTTTGATTTGAATAACTCTTCTTCGTTAGCTCATTTTTCAAATTATAGTAGCACGCAACAAGTTTGAAGCTCTGTCCTCCTGCATAGCCAGACTGCAGGAGGAAAGTCTGTTCATGTAAAATTTAAGAAGACTGCTTTGGCAGAATGCAAAAGCCTTTAAAAACCACAGGCTCATAAAAGATTTATGTCAAAACTGAAGGAAGGCTATTGAATATTGATGCCTTTGGCTCCCTGTTGTAATTTTTTTATAGTTCCTCCTATTTTGGGTATTCTTCCAAAACAGCAGCCTCCAAAGGACCTTCGGAACGCAAGCTCTGCAAATATTTTTTACCTCCTATAGATGGTCTGCTGCGTCTCACAGCTCTCTGGCCAGCTGTGAAAGGATCTCCCTTTCCCTGCTGTGTTTATTATAGCTCATCACTCGTGTGTGCTGCAGCCCTCGAGCGGAAATGACAATTGTATGCGCCTGCTGTTTTTTTTTTTTTTTTTTTTTTCCTGCTTGTGCATTTATTGATTGCTGTTTTTTTTCTACACTATTGGTTTGCTTCATACCCCCAAGAGAACCCTTGGCTAAGGCTCTCTTTTGGCTAATGGATTTTAAACAGTGAACACTATGAATGCTAAATGATACATTGGTGCAGAGAATAGGGGCCAATTATTTTAAGGAATGAAAATCATCGTCTATCAAAATAAAACTATGGGCTATATTTGTATGCCAACATGTACACACATATCTCATGCACACAGCTTTGAATTAGCAGCAATAAGGGGGAGCCTTTTCCTCTCGTCTTCAGTAGCTGTAAGAAAACAGATGGCATTGCTGGTAGGCGATGATAGTGGTGGTTGCATGGAGGGTAGTTCTCTTTCACAGATTTGGTGGCGAGTCTGTTGTGCTATCTGAATAGACTCAACAGTGTTCTGCCTCACTGCCAATGTCTCTCATGAGAGCTAAATGATATCATACATATTTTATGCACCCCATTACATGAGCTTTTTTTAACAAATCATCCCTTCTTTTCCATGCAGCTCACATTATCAGGGACATCATTTGTAAATTCATAAAAACCAAACATATGCTCGTAAAAACAATAATAGAATTGCAATTACCATAAACAGACACCCCTTAAGTTCTCCCAAAATCACTTTGTGTCTGTTTTGTCTGCACTCTGTATTTTAGGCTGTTCAGAAAGGGCTGTACAGTCTCCCCAATTTTTGAATGAATTCTTCTCTCCAGGCTTGTTATCAATGCAGTTTGCCCAGAGGGGCCATAGAAAAATTCTGAATCTTTCGTTGGACCTGTCTGGGTCCCTGATTCCCCCTGTCTGGGTAACTGCACAGACCATCAACTGCCTGTCTAATGGGTCCTTCTAGGGAGCCCATCCAAATCAATACGGCGAATAGGAGGAGGCTACCACACTCAAACCAGGTGTTCCCAGCAGCCCAGTTGATTGACGTCCGATGGCAAATATTTTTCACAGCACATAGGCTCTGATTCCTGTCCGGAAGTCTTCATTACCGCAGGACCCCCCACCCCATCCAGTCGCAGAGCGTTTGTTACAGGGTCTCAGACTTGTTTGTTTGGCTTCAGGCCAGGATGCTGCAATAATAGCACTTGTTTTGTTTGTTGTTTTTTGTATTCATAGGCCTGCTTTTATTTTTAAAAAGAAAAAAAGAAAAAAAGATTATTCACCCGACAAACAGACCAGAAAGCAACAGCAAAAAGGTAGGTAGGTAATGAATTGGTTTTTTTTTTGTTGTTGTGTGTGTTTTTTACATTGCTTTTTTTATGTAGTATTTCCTTCCAATGTACTGCCATTTTCCGAAAGCGCACCAGATCCCACGCCACATTCACTGAACATGGTTATGGTATAGAGAGAGACAATGGGAAGGCAAGTCCTACTGCATCTGGAGGTCATTGCCTATTCAGAGGGAAGTGTGTTCTAGCTTTAAAGAAACCTTGCAACAACAGCTATTGCTGACATTTCTACATACTGCTAGATAAACCCAACAAGAATTTAAATTGAAGCTATCATCCTCTGGCACATTTAATAGTCACATTTAATGGTCGCCCCCAGAAGTTCTTGTATGTCCAGACAATTACTGAAACAAAGCCAGACTCATAGGAAGAAAGCTTTGCTGTCCCCTCAACACTATAAAAACCCTAACTGGACTAAATAGAGATTGCACCTGGCCCTCTTTATGGAGGTTATGCTCCCCATCTTGATAAGCAGCGGCAGCCAATGGAGAGCCTGGACCTGACCTTGGTTCGCACCTTCATGCACGCTGAACGTTGCGCTTCATGCCGCCTTGTGAGAGGGGTGAAATTTTCCTTTGATGTGGACCCCACTGGGACTTTATTGAGGGCTGTTGTGCCCACTGAAGACCGGCCGGGAGCCCCTGGGGTGCGGCAAAAATCAGTAAGAGCTCCTTTTAGCACCCTCAGTGGGGAGGGGAGGGGAGGGGAGGGGAGCACTTTGTCCGAGGCACTTAAAGCTGGCTAACTCTGTCTGAATGCACTTTCAATGTTTTTGGTTGTCCTCCAAGTTCTTTTGGTTTGTCTAAAGGCAAAGTGTCTTTTTTTTGCCTGCTTTCTAATGAGAAGGTGTGGTGAGTGGTGGCATGCCAAGGTTGATGTTGTGGTTAAAACTAGCTGGGATATCAAGTTGTGGTGAAGTGTGAGCTTTAAACAGAGCACACAGAAATCGCACCTTTACACTGATAATTGACCACAGCTGGTATCAGTTTGTGTGACTTGATGAACAAGCATGGCAATTAGCTGAATAATCTTTACCCACTGACAGGTAATTTCCTTTTTCTTAACTGTTTCTCAGTTAATAGTGTTTTTTTCTTTTCTTATTTGCTTCAGGTTAGAATAATGATAAGATCTAAACGAGACATTTGCCCAATCGTTTACAGGATCTCACAGTTATACATTATGTACAGTTCATGTATGGCATGAAGACTGTTTCTTTTCCCATAAAAAAAAGTTTACTTTGATTTAATATACGAGTAAACCAGCATTGGCGCGCACTAATTAGCTGAGCCAGGATAAATGGCTGAAATTAAACCGGCACCAACAAGCCCTGAAAAAAAAAAGACATTTTAAATAAAACACTTTCAACTTTTAAATGCTCAGACAGAACAAAAAAGTGAAACTGTTTGCAGTGCACATCCATACAGGAAAAGAAGAAATGGCCTCTCATTCTGATTATTCATTTATTTATTGTGCAATTGTTGACTAAGCAAAGCAAAGAATATGGGGAGGAGAAACAGGTTCACAGAGTTGGCAAGTTTGGTGAGCTGGCTGGCGTGAGATTTGTTCCGTTTGCAGGTGGTGGGGGCGATCGCGGGCTGGGTTGGAACTGAGATTGCTGACGGGATCGTTGTTGACTGGGGTAGTGAGACTGTTGTTTCATTTGGCGTGAGATTCTTTGGCTGGCATAAGAGCACGGAACCGAGCCCATGTGCCTCATGCCCAAAACGAGACAGGTCGCACCCCTTTCTTCAGCATCTCTGAATCTCGAGCAAACCAGGCCCAGGAAGCAACACTAATGTACTGTGTGTTGTCTGGTCTGCTGTAGAATCAATAATGGAATATAAGTGATGGCTATGTGTGCCGTGAAGCTCGTGTCACACTGCCCCCCAACAAGATGCACTTCTCTGGTCTATTCATAGCTTTCACCCATGTGAATTTTCAAACACCTAAAGGCATGTGCAGAAAATCTGGACACCAAAGTAGTCTGTTAGGTTAGACAGCATGTAACAGGTCCACACAATAGCACCTCATATGGTGGTCAATACAGGAAGTGACACCATGTGACACCAATTAATAATTCATTACTCGCCTGACCTGCTGAACCATCATCCCCATCAGCAAACAGCTGCTCCTTCAGGAAGAGGTAAGACATGCACTTGGCCTGGTTTGCTACACAGATTAGGTGAAACAGGACACAGAAAGAGACAAAGGGAGGCAAGGAGGAACAGAGAGGCGTGTGATATGAATCTGTGATGAGTTTGAAGTTGTCACTCAGTAACATATTGTAAAAGATAAAATACAACTTAATGCATACCTGCATCCTAAACCTTATTTAGATTTTACTGTCCAATTTATAAACCTCTTTGTGTGGCCCACACTTCATGTGGATCTTTTTTGTAGTGAATAAAATGAATACAGTGCTATCGCAGTATTTTTTTCACAAATAAAGCAAAAACACGTGTTTTCAGTCAGTCATGTAAAAACACAATAAATTTGAACTTGTGTTCTAAATAAATTGCCCTTGAAGAGGTAGTCAGGACATTGATTAATCTGCTGCAAATAAGCTTAACAAAAACATCTTATCACAATGTTAGTAGATTGCATTCGGCTATTGTCCTTGTCAATCTGTTGAGAGGACAACATTTGCTTTAATTAATGGGTTTTGCATTTGAAAGTCTAAAGCAACAACAAAAAGCTCTTATGGGGCAGGAGAAATGGTGTGAATTAATGAAAAAAAAAAAGATGAAAGGGCATGTCTTGATGAGAGAGCTGAAGAGGCTGACATACATGGCGAGAGAAGTTCATTCAACTGGATTGTCTGTGCTAAGGGGTGTTAATGTGTTTTGATGGGTACATTTATTGATGCCATATTCTACATAATCATATGATTATACAAACCTCTACAAACATATACCCAAACAGCTTTTCACAGATCATAGAGATAGCACTCACAGTCCAGGTGGTTGTGTGTGTGTATGTACTGTATGTATGTGTGGTGGGTTGGTGTGTGTGCTTGTGTGAACACGGGTGAGGCATATTTGTGTAAATGTGAGTGTGTGTGTGTGTGTGTGTGTGTGTGTGTGTGGCTGTGTATGTGTGTGTGCGTGCACATGTGTATAAATGCAGAAAATGTGGGCTGGATATGGAGGAACCATGAAGACTTTTAAATAATAAAGAAAAAATGAAAGCATGTGCAAATAAATGCATAGAATATGTATGGTGTGTACTTGAAAATCATTGCCTTAGCCCAAGGGCCGAACAAGATTGTACCTGGAGTCTACCCCCCACTCCACACCCAGACACAGACATTTTGCCCTATGGGAACACTTTTTTCTCACAATGTGGACTTGTGCTCTCTCTCTCTCTCTCTCTATCTCTCTCTCTCTCTCTCTGAAAAGGTTTTCTTCTTCAGTTGTGGGTTGGCTGAGCTCCTGTTGAAACCCAAAGGCCATGAAAACCACAAGGGACCAGATCCCATTAGAATGAACTTCTGTAAGTCTGTTAAAAGTACAGTAAAAATCCAGCCAGATCACTCCTGGCATGAACAGTGCCAGCACAATCTTTATGCACAGATTGCCATTTCTAAGCAAACAAAAGTTTGAGAAACATTAGCACAGTAACATACCAGATGCTGAGAAATATTTTGACAAGTATCTCATTACAACTTGTTAAAGATGCAGAAGCTATTGCAATTAATACAGACACTGTTATAAAATTGCTGTTTGTAGAACAATTAGAAGGTTAGGTTCTGTTAAAATAACATCAACATACTTGTCTGTGTACTCGTAGCACATTTCTGAATAACACTCAGTTATATTAAAGGCATTCATCACAAGCACACAACAGTCTAGACATTGCAGGTTGAAGCCTAGTCTGCCTCTCTTTAGTTATGACCACAATCCGCCAGCTGCAGTACAGGGTTGGCCTCCTCCCATGAGGGGGTTTATGGTGGGTTGGCCAGGGTCCCTGGGGTTACCACTTCATGTGTACCCTCCTAAGACACACCAGGTGTCCACAGGCAGCCAGTTGTCAGTTGAGTTTTTGCAGACTCAGTTCGCTTTCTGCTGTTTTAAATATTTGTCTACAAGAAGAGAAATATGGCCCCTAAATGACTTTGCCTTCTGACTTCCGATATCTTCAGTCCGTATCTAGGCTCACTGGACCTGATTCTGCAATCTGGGTCCGCACATACAAGCTTCACGTTCAGCATAGTTCACAGAGATAACCGAGTCAAATGTATTTGCCTCAAAAACGCCACATGTGACCTTTTTTCTCTCTCTCTGAGTGTCAATTCACACAAGACAGTCCTATAAACATGTCATTACTAGTTGATGGCACTGGCATTTAATCATAGGTAAATATAATTGTAGCATTACATTAGCATTATATATACATAATATATTTTGAGTATACACAAATAGTTTCATTTAAAAAGGACACATAATTTTAAAGCCATTTTTGGTCTAATGGCTGCCCTAATCTCCCTGCCACTCTCAATCTCTCATTCTCCCTCACCCTCTCTCAGTGAGGCTGTGGTTGCCGTGCCTACAAGCCGAGGTGCAGGTGCGTGTCATGTGTGCCTGCCCTACCGTCACCTTGCCCAGGTGATTGATCACCTCCATGGTGAGAACCCGGTTACATGACAGGTCCACATGTCGATGCCACCGGGGCAGAACCCATTTGGGCCAGGCTAAGGAGGCTACCCCCATCAGGCCCAGACTGCTGAAGATGCCAAAACCTCAGTCCCCCTTCACGCATCACATGTCATTTATAGCCCAAGCCTTGTATATGTGTGTGTGTGTGTGTGTGGGTGTGTGCATGTTTGTGTTTGTGTGTGCGTGTGCTTGTGTGTGTGTGTGGTTGGGGATGCTCGTAGCTGCTGGTCCATAAGCTGTCTGATAGGAATTCTGATGCTGGAGAGATTATTCTTGTCAGTTTGGGCCAAATCTTGGATTTTTAATGAGCCCAGTTGGATTAAAATGATAATTTCAGATGTGATTATGTTAAGAGTTAAATCATTCAAAGCATTTAAAATGTGCATCAAGACATAATTGCATCGTATAAAACGTACACATACACACACCTACCCACACAAAATCATATTAATGCAGAAGCATGTGTGTGCTCTATGTTAATTTGTTAAATTGATGAAGCACATAATAAACAACATTATCTGCACGCTGTAATGCCTTCAAATATATATTTTTCAACGGGCTTGACATATGGGGCATAACACCCACACATTCTTTTATGGGAGCTCTGATAATAGAAATCTAGTGTCAAAACTTATATATACAAACATACTGTATAACAGACTACTGCAGGAAGAAGCACTTCTGACGCATCATATGAAAAATGGGTGGAGCACAGAGTGAGGGCCCTCCCCCAAGGGAACAAGCTATTGACACAGTGATCAAATTAGTCCCCTCTTCCACTGGAGACAAGTGGCATCCAAACCTCTGTTCAGTAATCAGTCAGAGAAGTGGAGCCTGATATACTGATTTTTGGCCCGTCTGGATCAATATCCACACTGTTTTGAAAAATTGTATTAGCAACAAAGCCATCCCTTGGAGAAAGGAGACTCAGGTTGAAAAAAGCCCTCCATTTTTATCCTTTCTTTAACGGGCGCTCCCCTATTCCTTGCAGTTTTCAAGGCCTTCCAGAGCACTTATCAGCAAGTGATGAGGTCCACTTTGTCAAGACTACTGGTTCTCATTGCCATCAACACCCTGACAACTTCACTTCCCCCATTTAGCTCAAGCATGCTGAGTTCGCCCGCGGCTGCATGACCTGGCATGGACCGAGTATCCCACAAGAAACAAAAAAACCGGCAGCCATACTGGCAGATTGTTTTTAACACTCCTATTGTGTTTGGGTCAATTTTTACCTGTTTTAAAGTCGATATGTCAGAAATACCATATTGTTTGTTTTATTGGACTCAGACTTCATTGTGTTCTCAAGAATAATTACGTAAACCATACAAAATCTCTATAAAATTTTGTCTGCAGTGTTATAGGTCAGATCTGACCTAGCAAAAATATTGGTTGTTGATAGAATGGCCTGCAGCATTAAAAAGTTATGGGTAGCTCTGTTGACCAAATTTGACCCTAAACAATATTATACCTGCAGTGTACACCCAACCCCACCCCAACCCCCCACACAGACATGTCCCTCGATGGGAACCAATTTTTCTCTCTCTTACAGACTTCTGGAATACCTTTCTCTCTCTCTTTCTCTCTCTCTCTCTCTGTAGCATCCACACATTTCAACATATGAAAAAGATTCATAGCCATTACTTGTCCAAAATCAGCAAGATCCAACTAAAAAGACTTAATGATATCACACTTTCAGCAGTTTGTCATGTATGTACCAATGGTCTAGCCAGCAAGGCTGAATATAAAGACTATGCTTCTTCCACAACACAATAGGTTTGTCACTCAATCCATAGGTAGGTACTGGTGGCAGTGCACTGTAAAAGTGTCATCCCGTTCAGCTACAGTGCAAGTTATAGGCCCCATTTCTGTCAAACCAGCCACCTGGCCCATCGCTTATGTGGCTGGAAATATCAAACACTGAACTGCATTTTCATAGACAGCCATACAGGCTGCGTAAACTGTACGGGGGTGGCAGCAGTCACCAGGATGAGCCGAATGTCCGCAAGAGAGGGTTTGAGTGTGGCCACCTCGAGGCCACCCTCTCCAATTATGCGCTCAAATGAATAATCGGCTTACGTCTGAAATACTTGAGGGGTTGTTGAAATTTCGAAATCTTCAGCCATTTGTTGCATGTTGCATGTGTCTGAGAAGCCGGGGACCCAACTGTGGTGAGTTCAAAGGAACTGTAATTACTCTGATGGAAAAGTGATTAAGTGTCCTGCTGTGCGTTGAGTCCCAATCATTCAAAGAGGCAGAGGAACACTTCTCACAGTGCAAAATATTGAGGAGAAGGGATGGGAAGGAGGGATGGAGAGAAAACAGAACACACAAATGGTCAAATAAAAAAAGGATGGAGGGCAGAGTAAGTGACAGTGAAAAGAAAACTATGAAATGCTGTATCATGGTGATTGCTCATTCAGTCACAGCTCTCAAACACCCCCACCCTCCCATGACATTAAAACACCCCCCCCCCCCCCCCCCCCCACACCCCTCCAACCCAGCTCTTCCTTTCCTGGGGAATGAAAAGCCGGATGATTCTGCCGTTGTAACTGGGTGACAGGGTGAACGAAGCCATTTACGCTTGCACGCTTGGAGATTATGGGTTCCATGCAGGAGAAAACCAATATTAGGCTATATTATCTTCTCAAAACGAGGCCCTGCTTTCCATTAGAGGAGCGCATTGAAGTGTAAATTCCCACATAATTTAGGGTTTATGAAGAAGGCGTGTGTGCGTTTGTGTGTTGGGGGGGGTGGGGGGGGTATGGGTTGGGGGAGCGCACAAATCCAGCTGCACACGCATACAGTGCGACACAGGCATACACAGAGGGCTGATTGGCCCTCCTTTCTGACTTGAGCATAGTTAGATGTTAGGATTCAATTTCCATCTATGCATTTATAGACACTTCACAAACCATAAACCATAATACGGTATTTTTTGAGCATGAGCACAAAATTAATTTTTGTGACATACTTCCCCTCAGTGCATTTGAGAATGAGCAAAGTGTGCCTCTGCACATTCTGAGGCTGTTAAGCATTTGTGCCGCAACAAAGAGGGCAGTTGTGCTTCAAGGTTGTGAAAGCCTGGGAGAAAAGGAAAAGTCAAGCGCCAGCATCATTGTCTTCTTTTTATACCCATGTTCTTTTTCTTCCCTGATGACTTGTCTAATAATATTTTAGGCCCACCACCTCAGTAACAGGCTCCTTCAATATTAGTAGTGTATGAGGACAACCGTTCAGTTCATAGCATGATCTATTATCCAGTTACTTTGCACTTCAACAATGCATTTAATTTAACTACATTCGAAAGTACCAGCATCTTCATTGTTACTAGACAGCAATCAGTTCCCTTAGATTGGTTTTCTCATGCTGATGTTTATCTGCAATGAAAATCCCTCTCCTCTGCATGTTTTGTCCGACTTCACTATTAGATTTCCGCATTGTAAGTTGTTTACACTGTCCTCAGATCTGTGTGCCCTTTTACGATAACAATATGATCGCACCATCCACTAATTGAAAACAGATACTGAAAGATATTGAAAAAAGTATCTGTTTGCTGATTGTATTTAAGTGGACACAGTTTCTGGTCAGTCTACCCAGAGCCTGCTAAATCGCTTTCATAAAAAGTTCTCATACATTTACATCTGTTTTAGTTTCAGCCATCAAATGGACAATGCAGTATATCTCCAAATGTATTTAAGAAATCCACCAAAACAAAGCACACAAATAAAAAAACAAAGGGAAAAGCGTACACCATGTTGCTCTAAAAAAGTGGTACTTCATCAGATATTATATGCATATAAAAGTACAAAAGATTATTTGCATCTGTATCAATATTATCAGTATTAACTATAATCTGATTATAGTTCCACTTCATCAAAGGTACTCTATTTGATTAAGATCTGGGGACTGTGCAGTCTTGCCATTGGAGTAAACTGCAGTCACTGTCATATTCATGGAACCAGCTTGAAACAATGAGTGTGTTGTGACATGCGCACTATCCTGCTGGAAGTATCTTTTTGAAAAAGGACAGACTGTGGCCATAAAAAGATGCACAGAAACAATGGCCATAAAAAGGTCAGAAACCATTCTTAGGTATGCAGTGGCATTCAAAGTGCCAGGGATATCTGCATGCATTTTCAAACAAAAACAAACAAAGCTAAATTACATTCTGTGAGTTTAGAAACAAAGAACAACTGTCAGAACTATTTGCAATTCAAACCCAGTTTTAACCCATCACGTGATTGGTTGTTTTTACCCTGTCATTAGAGTATGTTTATTATAGACTAAAATAAAAGTATATAAAAATGCAGTAACTGAAAATCAAGCCTTTTAAATTTACTCTAGCATTTTTTAAATATTCCAAGAATGTCCATTTTGTCATCTCCATCCTCCGATAAACAAATAAATTATTTTATTTTGTCTATGTGACCACGTGAACTAATCAGATCAACATTCACGATGTATGAGTAAGAGATTAGAAATTTAGGGCCCCAACTGAATGAGTCTTTATATCAGTTTGATATAGTTATAAAATATATAGTTATATAGTACTGGTTATATGATTTAAAAGTCGTGTTAAACTTATATATACAATATTAATAAATATTACATGGATTTGGAAATGTTTTATAACTGTTTATCACTGCATAAATGGAACAGTGATATTGCAATCCTCCATTCAAGGTGAGTGCCACATTATCTGCAGTAGAAAATACTGAACTGTTGCGTTGCATTCTATGCTCGATGCTCACGTCTTGGCTGACGTCATACGCAGCGTACGTTTCTTACGCATTCACGAGCCGGGAAGGTCGCAGTGACCGAATCCAGTTCCTCGTTAGCGAGAAAGATGATGTCCCTTGCAGCCCGTTCGGGGGCTTTCTCCCCTTATTTACAAGCTACTAATTTCGCAGTAGCTGGGCCGCTCAAAGCTATTGTTCCAGGAGTCGTAGTCAAAGGAGAGAAGGTCCTGCTGGACGTGAAGAAACCTTTCCTATGTCGCGAATCGTTAGACGGTCAGAGCCCCAAGACGGGACCGGCTGTTTCAGTTAGCATCAATGGTGAGTTCGCCGCTCTTGGATTTATTCGTGTGCCGTGGACTGAGACTGGCCTAGCTACAGATAACTCAAGGACACAGTTTTATGTCTCATTAGGTTTTCTTTCTAGTCTTAAAATAATATAAATTGTAGCCTTCTGAATGGACGTTGAGTGTCTGTGTAGCTGTTTGTTTTGAAATATTCAGTTAGATTAGTAGACGTTTTATGAATACAGTTTTGCTAACGCATGTAGCTAGCTTGACAGATTAGCTATACGCGGCCTACACGACCCCGAGTTAGCTAAGTATGTATCTGGATAATTCCCTCACGGGCTTCGCATTCACATTTAAACTTTGTACCTGGCTGCTAGTTGTGTACCCCATAAAAGTAGGTCTCTGATAACTTCGCTATTTTTCCTAGCTATATAACGGTAGGTAGCTAGCCAAGTAGCTAACTGTTAGCAAAGTCTTGATGACGGACATTAGCCAACAGTTAGCTAAGTGAACTTGCTAGCTAAGTGCTTTATAGCGGACTGTTTAGCTTTCCGTCTAGCTTTGGTGCGTGTCGTTCAGCATTGTGATTAACGTTAAGGCTATCAGAAAGTTGTCATTTAATGTAAATTTGACGTGCGAAAACTTACAAAAACGTACACTGACTTATTTGTTATGCATTTTCGAATTCTTATGAGAAAGTTAACGTTGCTTCCGGTTTCTCAAGGTTAGGTAGTTATATTATTGAGTTTGTTCGGGGTGTCTTCAACGATTTTTTACACCAGTAACCATAATATTTATTGTTATTTAGTCCTGCTTTATTAATAGGTGCAGTGATATTTCTGTCTATACATTTAGACTGTGTCCTTAAATAACCTTTCTCTGTGTCATCTATTACAGTGTTGATTGCAATGTGTTTTTAGTTAGTCTTGTTACTAGTTTGTAAATGGCTTGATTATGTTTATTGATTTCTGATTTTTGTGCCATTTCAGCCCGTGCTGGAATCCGTTTCGCTCACACCGACATCAAGTTGCCAGATTTCTCCGACTACAGACGACCCGATGTCCTGGACCCGAAGAAGCCTTCCCAGGACAACAGCGAGTCACGGCGAGCCTTCTCCTACCTGGTCACCGGCGCCACCACCGTTGTGGGCGTGTACGCCGCCAAGACGGTGGTGTCGCAGTTTGTCTCGTCGATGAGCGCGTCGGCCGATGTCCTGGCCCTGTCCAAGGTGGAGATCAAGCTGAGCGACGTCCCCGAGGGCAAGAACGTGACCTTCAAGTGGAGAGGCAAGCCGTTGTTCGTCCGCCACCGCACGCAGAAGGAGATCGAGACGGAGGAGGCGGTCAACCTGGCCGAGCTGCGCGACCCCGAGCACGACAAGGACAGGGTGTTGAACCCCGAGTGGGTCATCGTCATCGGCGTCTGCACCCACCTGGGCTGCGTGCCCATCGCCAACGCCGGCGACTTCGGCGGCTACTACTGCCCCTGCCACGGCTCCCATTACGACGCCTCGGGCCGCATCCGCAAGGGCCCCGCCCCCCTCAACCTGGAGGTGCCCTACTACGAGTTCCCAGATGAGGACACGGTCATCGTCGGCTAGACGCGAGACTGCCTATCTGTTAGCGCTTCTGTTCGATCTGTGTGTCCGACAGGGTTTCTCCGAACGTCGTTGCTCATACCGTGTGTGCACCTCAGACACAACTTCACACTGGGGAGGGAGAGGGGCGAGACAATTAAGCCAGTTGTAAGTAATAAATGTAAATTTTACCCGATCTGAAGCAACTTGTGTGTAGTTATTTATTCCGGTTAAATAAAATCGCTTACCATTCCGAGCATCGCCCACATGTGTGATCAATATTTCTATGATTTATTGTCATAAATTCATGTAAGTTTTTTCTCGTGGAGCTGCTTTCTCCTTTTGGCACTGCGTACTCATACACACCAGTGAACACCGTACAAGCGAGTCTGCTTTGGGCTGAAAACATGGGATCTATCTGAATCATTTCTGATGCAAGCCCTGAACAGGGTTGTTTGGTAATAAAAGTATTTTTGGGTATTTGAAAAGCAGTGAATGGGTTTTTTGTTTGCTATCATTTTGAATTTCAAAGCCATTACTGTGTTTAATACTTGGCTGGGTATTTTAGCAAAGAGATTGTGGAGGTTTGGTAAGGCACCGAATGTTTGGTTATGCATCTTGAGTAATTTTGGGAAGGAAATGATATTATCATATTCCTTTGCCACAAAGACTTGGAAAAAGACAATGGTGGTTTGTGGAGATGTCGAACGTGAACTCTGTAACACCGCTAATAAGTAAATCTTTTCTCTCCTCATGCGTTGCTCATGTACATAGAGTTCTGTAAATCTATGTACTCGTACATGTGTGACAAATAAAAATTTGATAGCTAACCTGTTGTGTCTAACACAGTGATTACTTAGAGCTTGCTTACCAAGCTTGATTTGTCCTCCATTGTGGCGAAACTCATCAGGTCAAAGGTTCACTAGAAGCCTCATCAGCAAACCAAGAATTATAATCACTGGTTGCATCTTCATTGTAGTTTTTAAGACAGGTGACCAGTTAACCTTTTTGTACAAGTATGTGATAATTTCCTTATTTATGTTAAATGGCTGGTTAGGCTTTGTTCCCAATCTCAGCTGTGATTATAGTCCCTGGAAGTCTAGAACTTTCCAAAAGTAACGTTGCTAAGAATTGTAGTGAGTAGAAGCCTCAGGGTGGCATGAGCCTGCTACATACAGTCAGAGTGAAAAAATCTCCAATGATTTGAACAGTTGTGGGTTAACTGATGTTCATGCCTTTACAACTGAAGGACCCAACACTGAATTACTTTCCTTTTTTTTGTGCATGGACCATACTGGATGATTTTAAGTAGCCATTCTCAGTGGTTTTCTGTAGGTTTTGTCAGTGTATTGTGTGGCTGTTGTCAGACAAACTGGACTTGATTGGAGTCATACATAGTGAAGCACATTTCAGGTGCATTACTGAATGAATTACTGTGTATGCATGTTTGAATGAGTGCATATACACTACAGGTAGCCATGTCAGAGACTGGGAACAGGTTCACTTACTGTTTTTTTTTTTTTCTTGATATGTCAGTTTTCTGCTTGTTTTGCAGTAGGTGTAGGGGCATTGATGGGTTCATGGTTTAAAACAAGACCAGTTCATTTCAAGTAACTCCAAAGCAGTTTGTACAGCAATGTTACATTTCCAGAGGCTACACATATGAGCACATTAAAAGCTAAATGAAAGGAAAAAGTTACTGAAATTACCAGGCAAATTAATTGCAGAAAACATAGTCAAATTAACAGAGTTTAACTTATCAATGAATCATAGTATGGGCAAAGTGTTCAACACTGCCAGACAGAAAACTAAGATAAAAAATTTGTTCTCGTTAATGTTACAGTCATTTTAATTGTGTCTCTTTTTAAGGGGAGGTATCAGCCACTTATCCATTTCCCAGTGGGACACTAAATATTTTCTATTGCTAGTATTTCTAAATATTGCTAATATTTCAATAATCGTACAGATTTTCTTGATGTCAGTAGCATAAAAATACCGGATTGCGATGATTAGCTAAAACCATTTTGTGTTGTATGACGATAAACCAGTTAATTAGGTAGATTATGTTCTATCTTGTGGAGTGCAGTAGTAGGAATATGCATCAGTCAACATTTAAAGCTGGCATTTACACGATCATATTAAATACCCTAAAGTACAAACAAAAAATTATTTTTTTAACTTTGTTTTAACACCATATGACTTACTGTGAGTTTTACTTGCCAACCAATAGTTTGTGCGCCGCTGGCCTAAAAAAGAACTCGCTAGCCAAACAAGAGCATCAAGGACAGTTATTGTAGGCAGTTTAGCAGAGTGCAATAGGAATTACGTGGGTCGCCTCTCTCTCCATTGAAAATAAATGACTTCTGGTGAGAGTGCCATGGGAATGCCACGTTTGGTGTAAATCCAGGAAAACTCAAAAACTATTTCACGACTCAATAGATATCTCCCATGACCCAAACTTGTGTCACGACCCACAGTTTGCACTGCTGTGTTAGAGGGAAAAAAGACCTTCCGGAAAAGACAACGGCCCCACACAAACCTCAAAACAGACACGGAAATGGTTCACTGAAACCAGAATCAGTGCTTCAATGGTCGTCTCAGTCCTTGGACTTAAATCCTACCGAAAGCCAGTGTTCTAAATTGAAGAGTGCTGTCCATAAGCACAGACCTATGGACATCACAAATCTTGAAAGCTGTTGCATTGAAGAATGGCTCAAAACTGTGTTCCCCCAATGTAGTCAAACATTGGAAAAGACTGAGTACTCTTATGGTTTCCAAGGGATGCTGGGCCAAGTACCAATCACATGGGTGCCAATAATGGAATTGTATTTATTTATTGGAAATATATATATATATATTTTGGGAATAAGTGCTAAATCTGAAAAAAAAACAAACAGCCATATACGAATACAAAGACATGTACAGAAAAGGACACTCAGTCTGAGGTACATGTTGTACTAAGCGGTACAGAATAGCTCAACCGATGAACGTGCTGTTGCAAATTGCTGCTGGCACATCTCGGCCTATCCTGGGGTGAAACCTAATGGGCGAGAGAGGGAGACGTGAGATGGGCGTCACCATCTCTTTCGGTGGATGACAGCATCATCCGTGGGTATCCTTTCAGGTGAGCCACCGAGCTGTAAACACATTTCATGTGCACTGGAGCGCCTTTGCTGCAAGAGGGTTTTTCCCACCGAGAACAGCAGCACGTAGCAAAGGCTTTTTCACTGATACACATCCTTTTAGACCAGCAGATCGTAGTTTCTGTTCCACTGTAGTCAGGGAAACTGGTTTCTCTTTAGTTGCATTGAGTTCTTCCTATAGTTGTGGTGCAGTTTTACAATAGTTTTTTTTTTTTTTCAAGATATTTGCCTGCTGCCTCTTGATCTTCCTGGTCTTCTCCTGTTAACATTGCTGCCGTCAGCGGGACACTTTTGGGTGTGTACTGAACACTGCACCTGGAAATCTTAAGCTTTTTTGCAATTTCTCGCTGGGAATAACCTTCTTGCCACAGTATGTTTACTTGGCCCCACAGATCTAAGCCCAATTCCTCCTATTTCTAGTTACTTTAGTGCCTATTTCACTTGCTCCACAGGCTGAAGCTATTTGGCTACCTGTGGTTTAAAAAAATGTAAGAATAAATAAGATTTCTCTCAATTTAATTACCCATCCGTCTCCCTCCCACTCCTCCACCTCCCACTTTGCAAAATGATTGGACTCCCAATACGTAGTTTAATTGTAATTAAAGCCAAAGGAGGCCATTTTGAGGATATTTGTGTCTGAGATAATTTTTTTACAGTAATATATATTTTTTTTAAAGTAAAACCCATCTTTTAGTGTTATTGTAGATAGAAATAGAAAAAATCAAGTTTGTATTCTGTTATATGTTTGTTATAACTGAATTATTCTCTATCTGAAGTAAAAAAATTAAAAATAAAAAAAACACACAAGTGGCCTAATACTTTTGACCTGTAGTGTATATGTTCAAATTAATCCTCTGCTTATTCTTTACGAGCTTCAGACAATGTTATTTAATTAATAATTATTGTTATGGGTTTGAATCTGGGAAAAAAACAACAACTTTGTAAATATATTTGCTGTGTAAAAAAAGACGAATTCCTCACTCCATTCCCCCGATGTCCATCTCTGTTTGATTAGACCACCTGGTCTCCAGCCGCTGGCTGTTTGGGGCCACGCCAGTCTTGCCCATCAAATGCCCTTGTATGGCCCTGGAGTGATTGATGTAATAATGACATCACAGAGGTTGTTTTCGGTGCTATGTCAATCTGACATTTTAAACAGCAGCCCTGTCCCTTCTGTTCCAGACCCAGTAGAATTTATTTTCGTTTTACTCTGGTTAGCGTCCAGACGTATTTTTCATGTTAGCTTTCTGATGTCCTGTCAAAGCAATTTTATTTGCCATTTAAAATCCTCATCCACGAGAGGATGACGTAAATGTGTTTTCTGCTTATCCGGCTATACCCTGTCTATGACAGCAGTGTCAAGTGTCATTAAGGAATCGCTTCTCTGTAATGACTTCTTTTTTGGGGCCTTGTTACATTTACCACTGAGGATCGCAGTAATCATAATATAAAATAATGTTTACCATGGTTACATCAAAATGCGTAAAAACAAAAAAAAAGGTTTTTTCACAGATATTTTGGAAAAAGGTAATATACAGCTAGTTGCAACACAGCACTTTAAGTGCAGTTAACTGATTTGTTTTTAGTGTTTTTGCTCTGAATATCTTTATGCATTGCAGTCTGAATTCCCAGGATCCCTTCAGGCATAAGCAGTCTCCAACTGATTACAGAATAGGTAAGAATGGCATTTTACATCTGCTGAAAACACAAACTGAGTAATTATTTAATTATATAGCACCTTTCAAAACCCGGGTTACAATGTGTTTCACGATAGAAAATCAAAAATTAAACGCATAAGAACACAAAACATCATGTACATCACGTTACATAGCCAAGAGCTCAAGGACTAGGAAACGTAAGAGAATAGGATAGGTCTTTTTTTAAGTAATTTTATTTATTTTTTTATTTTCAGAGGAAGACTGTTCTAAAGTTTAGGGGCAGAGATAGCGAATGCTCAGTCCACCTTTAGCTTTAAAATTGTCTTAGGGATAACCGGCAGCCCTTGGTTTAGAGGACCTAAATACAAAACAGTTTTCTTACAACGGCAGTTTGAGCTTTAATGTTCAATTTTCACAAACTATGAGGAATTTCAGAAAGGTTTTGTTTTAATGAAATGGACATGTGCGTACTGAGTGATTCTAAGTGGCTCAAATGGACTCCTGCTCAGATATGGGGCAAAACCCATTAATACGACTCCACCTGAAGCAATCAACACAATTTCCAGTTTTGACAAACAGCACACACGGCAATATTTGCAAATAAGATGGGTTATTTAATACATTAACTATTACATATGTAAGTAACTGGACAGAAGAATAAACTGCTGCAAGTGCAAATAAAATTCCTTTCTTCATGGACCATTAGGTTGGAGGTGAGGAGTGGGTCTTGCTACCTTTTTTTTATTCCTCCCATATAAAAAGGATTGATTTAGTGGAACAGTTCCACTGACTGAAATCCAGGAACATGCCTTTGTGATGTACTGTTGACCCGGAGACCGATGCATCCAATAATGTGTTTATTCCAGGGAGCTCTTCCGTGAAACAGTCCAATGGGAGGGCGAGAAACCAGTGCTTTGCTCGAGACCTGTTACAATGGACCCAGTGGCGTGTGCAAGACAAAGGTCTCCGGGACTCAAAGTAAGTGACCTCAGCACCGCGTAAAGGACCTGCAATCAAATGCAACCCTCAAGCAGTGTTCTGCATGACCAAATGTCCTAAAAACCCTCTAGATTCAATGAATATGAATTACAAAGTCTTGAGAATAGATAGTATAGATCCAGACATACAGCATACAAAAAATTGTATATTTGTATATGATTTATTTTAAAATGTGAAAATGTTCTATTATGAAAGAATTAAATGTACTATTTTTATGCATTCACTCGATTCACCGACCTGACATATAGCCGACTGCCTTTAATGTGAAGGAGGGTTTACAAGAACTAAATTACTGGGGAAAATGAAACTTCCCCAAAAAAAAAAAAAAAATGCTCAATTAAATGATGCCTCCGCTACAACAGGATATATGCCTGAGGAGAACATCTTGCTGCATTATCTGTGGAGGGGTACATGAATGAAAAACAATTAACAGTGACTCACACTGGCTTGCACTTTTCCTAACCGAAGTACCCCGGCAACATATTAATCCCTCGGTTGTCTCCAAGCTAATCTGATAATGATGAAAGGCTTATTCTGATTTGGTGATTTATCTTATTATTTTTTCATAACCATTGAAATTATTTCTTATGGTTGTACAGGCCAGGGGTTCTCAAACTTCCTGGGGCCCCCTCTGTATGCTGGGTTTTTTTTACCTAACCAGTCACAATCCCAGTATTTTAACAAGCAATTTTTTTCTTTATTAGGTACATCTCAAATTTATAGGGATCATTTACTCTCTTCAGCCACATTATGTCAGAAATAGCTATGCATGCCATAAAGAATAAAAATTCCATGTTCATATTGTGCTTATTGTGTTATATCGCAAACAATTGCATACAAATAAGTAAGACTGAGATGAATCAGCACTGCTGATTCTTCCACACTGTTCTCAGAAAAATCTTTTCTATGTGAACCTCACTGTGTGCCTGGGGGTGTTGTCATGCTGAAACAGGAAATTGTCTTCCCCAACCTGTTGGGGAAGCACAGAATCATCTAGAATGTATGCTGTAGCATTAAGATTTTCCTTCACTAGAACTAAGGGGCCTTGCCCATCCATGAAAAACAGCCCCAGACCAAGGGGTGTCTAGGGGTGTCATAGCTCAGGAGGTAAGACCGATTGTCTGGCAGTCGGAGGGTTGCCGGTTCAAACCCCGCCCTGGGCGTGTCGAAGTGTCCTTGAGCAAGACACCTAACCCCTAACCCCTAACTGCTCTGGCGAATGAGAGGCATCAATTGTAAAGAGCTTTGGATAAAAGCACTATATAAATGCAGTCCATTTAGATACTTCTGGTCATATAGTGTATATTTGCCACACAGATACAATACGTGAATCTGTTGGCCGATTAGCTGTTTCTGTTTGATTTCTTATCATATTTTTTTCTCATTCTGAAATATCTATAAAGGAGCCTTACAAGTCCAAGCCTGTCTCTATGGTATCTCTGATATCACTTTTGACATTGTACACTTTGCCTTTCTCATTCTGCTTGTTGGTTTCATCAACAACTCCTCATTGTGACCACAAGGCTGTCTGAGGGTATGAAAGATGCCCAACACCTTCTCTGCTGACACCTCCACACCTCAAAAATACACTTTTTTCCCCTGAAAATATTTCTATTTCTGATTTCCGTGGTTGTAATATCCAAGTTTCAGAAGCTAACAGAGACTCATATTCAATCCCCCTCAGTAGGGCTGGCAGGTCTGTCCAGAAAGCAGACTCGCCCATACGAATAGTGCTAGAGACCTGGTGTCCCTAAATTGGGATTAGCCTGAAGAATACATTCACAGGGGGACCTTTTGGACTCGACTTTCTTTTTGGGGAAGATCTGTTCCTGGCCTTTGCAGCCAACAACAACTTCTCAAATCAAAACGAAATCTCCCTCTTAATTACCTTAAGCCCTTCCACAGTTTTCCTTTCTCACTCAATATTTTTGTCTATAAATTCAGTGACTGCTGAGTTCATACTGATGTCAGTTTGTGCCTAAGAACCAAGCTCTAAAAGAAAAGCACATTGATAAACTGAACCAGGGCGTGAGAAGATCTCGTCCCATTTCCCACAGTGCAGTACATCCAGTCCTGTGTGTGTCAGCATAAGCACTATGCTACCCCTAATAACTGGATGAATGTCCCTCCTCTGGCCATGGAAACAAATAAATTTAATCTCTTAGACAGGGTATTCCAGGGGGTAAAGAGAGATTCCAGTGCCTGACCTGTTGACGCGTACTTTAAGCCCCTCATTTCTCGCAGGTGCTCCCCCTGAGCCAATAGTGCTGATAAAAAAAGGTCCCATGTGACCCCTAACCCTGGGCTCGGTCCCTGAACCCCACTGAAGCTGAATGGCTGCTGGAAGAAGCTTAAATCATTGCAGTAGCATTGGTGACAAACATCGCTGCTGTTCTGTTCTAGAGCCTCAGCCACTTCCTGCTGGTGGAGCATTGGTAATTAAAAGCCTTGTTTCTTCCAGCTGGGTAGAAGGAGCAATTTATGGGGCATGACTTCATTGTGGTACACAGCCGCCAAATAATGACACATAATTGGAATTTATTCTTTATTTTTGGCTGGACCGCAACAGCGGGGCCAGCCCTACAAACGCGAATGTCTGTGGCTGAGTGTCTGAGTGATCTGACTGAGTGATGAAGTTACACCATTGGTCAGCCGGATCAGGTGTGTTAGGCCCAGCAACATACTAAGTTTTGACCTGGTCTTGTTTTATTTTTCCCAACAGGCCATTATACGACTGTCACGACAGCCCGTGCAGATTGTAATTGCTGTGTAATTTTGTACATGAGAGGGAAGCTTATTAGCAATGGGTCATTGTCGTCTCACTTGCGGCTATGCAGGCTTTGCCATTCAGAGTTTCTAAAGACTCCAGAAAGATTTTGACAATCAAGAGTAAATGATTTCCCATTTTTTGGCAATGTGACCTTTTCCGTTGTATTGTGATAAATTACATAATGCGCGTATTTTTGAACAAATCAATCCTCTATTTGGTGATTCATCCTTTTTCAGTAGAAGTGATATTGTTGTAATACAAGTCACTAAAGAATGCAGACCAAATGTTGTGGAAGGATGCAATAAAAAAACAGAACTCATTATTAGTGATAACAATGTAAAATCCATTAAAATCAACATATATATTTAAATAAATAAATAAATATAATACAACAACATACATAAACTATTAAAAAACACACAATAACTGAGAATCAGCTCAGCTCTTCATTTTGTGTATTCACAGGGTGCATGGCAGGTCTGTGAACATTTCACAATCAAATTCCAACTAAATGCAAATCCTCCATCACAGAGCAACTCCTCAAATCCCAGTACTTCACACGAAATAGTGATCATGTGCTGATTTCACAAGAGGACCAATGAGCTGTGTTGTGCATTAAAATACAATGCCAATGAATATACCATATGTCTTTACGTGCTATCACCTGCTGCCAGTTTCTGTTCTCCATGTTGTACCTGCCTAGTTCCCATATCTAACCGGCACAACATCAGCTGCACAATGCATGCAGACAGTAACAATGAGGCAATGTTAAATTAGTCAGATGTCTAATTGCTGCTCTGCGTAATTATCTTGTCCTCATCTTATGTTAAATGATGGGGTTATTGTGCTTTCTCTGGCAATGGTTTGTGTAATAATGTTTTGGCCAATCTCTCGAAGGGAATTCAAATAACTGATGCCCAAACACCCAATAATGTCGAGTGGCTTGGGTGGTGAACCCTTAAACATCTCTTTTGTAATTAAAGACAAGATGGGAGTGGTTATGGACACAGTGATCCAGATTGATGTGCCTGTTTTCTAACATGATGTGCCTGATGCATCTTCTGCTCTTTCTGGCTTTTTCATCTCTCTCTCTCTCTCATCAGGATAGTTTAAATTAACTTATTTCAGTACTGTAATGTAATGCAATGTCTTTTCCTGACAGGGAACAGTTTTAAATTTCACAGATAATTTCACAGTTTGCATGTTGTCTTCTTAATGTGCTGCTGACAACCTCTGTTCAGAAGAAAGGTTCTATCAGCATATAAAATCTTACAAACATATAGAATGTAACAGGGTATATGATTAGTATATATATTTGCATAAAATGTACATATTATTATTATTATTATTATCATTATTATTATCAGGTTGAAGTCAGTTTTGGAGCTCCCTAAAGGACCACAAGCTCAAGTAACATTATTACCGTGCCTATTCTTACAGAGCTACAGTATGCAAGTCTTAATACATAAGTGTACCTGACTCCAACACAGACTCCACTCACCCAAGGGTAATGAGTGGCTTGGGTGGTGAACCCTTAAACATCTCTTTTGTAATTAAAAACAAGATGGGAGTGGTTATGGACACAGTGATCCAGATTGATGTGCCTGTTTTCTAACATGATGTGCCTGATGCATCTTCTGCTCTTTCTGGCTTTTTCATCTCTCTCTCTCTCTCATCAGGATAGTTTAAATTAACTTATTTCAGTACTGTAATGTAATGCAATGTCTTTTCCTGACAGGGAACAGTTTTAAATTTCACAGATAATTTCACAGTTTGCATGTTGTCTTCTTAATGTGCTGCTGACAACCTCTGTTCAGAAGAAAGGTTCTATCAGCATATAAAATCTTACAAACATATAGAATGTAACAGGGTATATGATTAGTATATATATTTGCATAAAATGTACATATTATTATTATTATTATTATCATTATTATTATCAGGTTGAAGTCAGTTTTGGAGCTCCCTAAAGGACCACAAGCTCAAGTAACATTATTACCGTGCCTATTCTTACATAGCTACAGTATGCAAGTCTTAATACATAAGTGTACCTGACTCCAACACAGACTCCACTCACCCAAGGGTAATGAGTGGCTTGGGTGGTGAACCCTTAAACATCTCTTTTGTAATTAAAAACAAGATGGGAGTGGTTATGGACACAGTGATCCAGATTGATGTGCCTGTTTTCTAACATGATGTGCCTGATGCATCTTCTGCTCTTTCTGGCTTTTTCATCTCTCTCTCTCTCTCATCAGGATAGTTTAAATTAACTTATTTCAGTACTGTAATGTAATGCAATGTCTTTTCCTGACAGGGAACAGTTTTAAATTTCACAGATAATTTCACAGTTTGCATGTTGTCTTCTTAATGTGCTGCTGACAACCTCTGTTCAGAAGAAAGGTTCTATCAGCATATAAAATCTTACAAACATATAGAATGTAACAGGGTATATGATTAGTATATATATTTGCATAAAATGTACATATTATTATTATTATTATTATCATTATTATTATCAGGTTGAAGTCAGTTTTGGAGCTCCCTAAAGGACCACAAGCTCAAGTAACATTATTACCGTGCCTATTCTTACAGAGCTACAGTATGCAAGTCTTAATACATAAGTGTACCTGACTCCAACACAGACTCCACTCACCCAAGGGTAATGAGTGGCTTGGGTGGTGAACCCTTAAACATCTCTTTTGTAATTAAAAACAAGATGGGAGTGGTTATGGACACAGTGATCCAGATTGATGTGCCTGTTTTCTAACATGATGTTCCTGATGCATCTTCTCCTCTTTCTGGCTTTTTCCTCTCTCTCTCTCTCTCTCTCTCTCTCTCTCTCTCTCTCACACACACACACACACACACACACACTCCCTGACTGCATTCCTTGGAAGCGCAGATTTTGGTTGAGGGGGATGATTAATGGGGTGTGTTATGACTGAACGGGCATATCACTCGATTCAGTAGACATGCATGTACTCATTGACTGAGCTGTCAGCGCGGAGGTAGCCCGCGGTAGCGCACCGGCAACACTGAGAATGGATCAATATGGTGCTCTAAATCACGCGGTAATGGCAGGGCTCATGAAGCCCATGCTGTGGCCAAATGGACAGGCTAACGAAACAAAATATGGGCCGTTTGATTGGCGGGAACGAGGGGACTCCGGACAGCAGATGAGTGGTTTGTGAGGTCTTACTTGCATGTGATCAAGAGTTATTGAAGTTTGACCCAACTCAACCCATGGCGTTGGTAACTCAAGGGAGCCAATGAAGTTGGTGACGGAGCACTCAGCCTTCCGTAATGCCCAGCATCTGGTTGACAGTGACTGCTCCCTCTGCTAACGCCAGGATCAGATTGTGCCACACACCAGATAGAGTCAGTCACAGTTTCCTCCCCCAACGCTTCGATTTAGTTGTTACTGTCAAATAAAGAGCCACCGTCACCAGTCGACATGAATGAGTCCTCTATTCCTGCACTGTCATCTGGTTGCAGTTAAGGGAGGTAAAACCAGAAGAAACCAGCAGAGCCATCCTCGTAGTAAGGAGCCTGATTGGCTTATCTAATGCATGCATGAACTCTCACCTGTAGACAATGCCACTTCAATGCAAGAGAGAGTCTAGGCATTGCACCATACATTAAATTAGAATTTGCCAAATCATTGGATATAGCAGAAAACATTTTGTTGATCACTTTATCATTAAGGAATATATATAGACACACGTACACAGTACAGTCTGTATTGCTTTGATTAACAGCAACACATGTATGCAAATACCATGAAAAAACCTGATTGTCTGTACTTTTGTCCCATTTTCATCTTTTTATCTCAAATTTGAATTCCTTAAGTACTGTATTTTGCATAAATAACTCATTTCACTCTTCCATTCCCATACTTCTGAAGTTCAGACAGCCAGCTTTAATTTGAGGGTATTCACATCCATATCAGGTGATCCATGTAGGAATTGCAGCCATTTTTTATACACAGCCTCCCCCCCCCCCCCGATGTAGGGAAATCTCAATTTAGGCTGAAGTATGGTAAAGTGCTGGGTAGAGTGCAATGATAGGAAATAAAATCACTCAGAAATACATATTAGTCACTTCATTGTGTGCGTGTGTGCGTGCATGCGTGTGTGTGTGTGTGCTTGCATCTGTGAGTGCAGCACCCACGTGCAAGCTCTTAAATTGGGTAATTGGTTTTATGGTTTGTAAGGGTTTAAGGAAAAGCAGCGTCTCAGTCTCTGAATGACATGTTCTCCATTGTTTCACTCAGCAGTGTGGTGCATTAATACTGGAAATCCACTAACGTTCTAACAAGCTTAATTGTAATCTGCCCAACGCGTTAAATGGAAGCAGCGCTCTACTGTTCAAAGAACGGCCCCAGAGCCCAGGAGCAGCCAGTCACTGTGCGACTGAAGGAGCTGAAATCGTTGGTCCATCGCTTTTACAATAACAATGTGAAATTTGGTGAGGGTTACAATACACTTGCATTGCATTTATGAACTTTGAGGATGCTATTATCCAGAGCAATTCATAGGGTACTCTTTCTTTATTTGTCGTCCATTTGCACATCTGAATATTTGCTGAAGCAACTCCTTAAATGGGCAATGACAGTGCCAAACTAGGAATCATACCTGCAACCTCTGAATTACGAGCTCTGCTCATTGAGCTTTAAGCTGCTTGCTCATGATTAGCGTCAACACGCTCAACATGGCGTCAGACTATTCACTGTTTATGGAGGGAGGTGCTGACACTCGACACTAGCAGCATAAGCCTGGCGTTGCTCAAAATTAAGGCCAAGTCGCGACCCTTAGATTTCAAATTGTTTGAACTTTGACCTTGTTTGAAGCTGACCTTGCGTAGCACGTCCAATCACATCACGGATTTGTATGAAGCGGGCAGATGTAAACATGGAAGAACATTTTGGGATAAACCCAGGATTTTTGGTTTTGCAATGCGAGTTCACAATTAGGCGTTATACCTCGGACAACCTACCACAATCACCACTTGTTACAGTTTTCAGAAACAACAGCTTTTCTGGATGAATGATGTTGAGTTTAAATAGCTGGCAGCACTCGATTCTTCACTGAGTTTGATTCCTGTCATGTGAAAGTTGCTTTACACTACATGATTCCCTGCTTCCATAGTAGAGGGCTAGAACACACTTCAGGTGCATATGCGTCATAAACATTGCATTACATATGAAAATGTCACCTGAAAATAACGTTATGTTATTTTCTAAACGGATACCTTATGATCATGGGATGTAAATGAGGTGGGGGCAAGCCTTGATTAGTGTGCAACATACAAAAAATGTATCACACATATCTCAAGTAAGATGATAGGATGATCGCTTTAATTGTCTGGTGTCGTGGAGTTGAGGTTGCCCTCAGAGACATAGACGTACTCAGTTGCTTTCCAGAAGGTTCTCGTAAACAGTGTGATTTGTTCCCCCCTCCCCTGGTCATTCATCTCTTTGCAGTACTCCACGCTCAATGCAGCGAGCGTGATTTCACCGTCTTCTAATGGTTCAAGAATATATACCAATTAATGTCTGATTACCGCATACCCCAAAGACGTGGTGAGCCATAAATCAGGTTGCAACGATGCTTATAAGTGCTGACAAAAATATTAATCTCTTAAAGCCTCATCTATCTTTTGAGCTGGATGAGGAAACCCTGTGCTTGATGTATGACATGTAAGATGTGCTCTCTCCCTCTCTCACTTTCTGTTTCTCTCTCTCTCTCTCTCTTTTCTTCCCTCAGCATTCAGGGAAATTTATGCAGTACTTCCCTTTGTTAAGTGTGTGCGTGTGTTGGCTGAGGCACGGGGTAGGGTGTGGGTGTGTCTGTGTGTGTGTTTGTGTGTGAAAGTGAAAGAGAGTGCATTTAAAACCCATTTTAGAATTTCACAAACAAGACGGATTGCTGCCCACAGCAGATCGGCTTTGTGAGAGGTGTCCTCTGCATGCTGAATCTCTACAGTGTGATGCTGTGATATTCTCCAGCAAATGGAAAACACAAAGGTCTGCCTACAGCTGTCCCTGTTTATAAGGTAGAACAGACTGATGTGCCCACTTTGCCCCCCTCCCCCCTCCTTCCTTCCAATCCCTCCCATTTTTTCTCCTCAAATGGCAGGGGGGTGGATGGTGTTCAGTGTCAAACTGAATGATGTTCAGCACGACCAGGGTCCTTCGGTTCAGAAAATAGCAAGAATAGAACAAACTTTTTTTTTTTAAAAGGAAATCTAAAAGCCTAACACAATGAAATCTTTTCAAAACGAATTTGCTGTATTCTAATAGTGACACCAAATATCAGAGCAACACAGCTTCAGAGTTCTGAAGAATTTATGCTGGTCAGTTTTAGTGGCAATGGTACTGGCTCTTCAGAAGCCTGACAGTAAAATACTTATTAATGAATTAACATTTTAATTTAAATATCAGGATTTGTATAATGCTGTATTTAAAGAATGTTATTTGGTCAGCACAGTTAAATATAACAGAAATGTTGGTGTTTTTATGAAAGTTCTGTGTCATGGTGGTGCTTAAACAAACTGGTGTGCTTATATAGATTGCATTTTCATTCCATTCCAATCAATCAATCAATCAATCAATCAATCAATCAATGTGTACCTTGTTCCAAACAAGCCCTAGGCTCATTGGGAAATTCATCCACAGGAATGTTCAATGTAGCTCTTGCTTGCACGTTACAGGAGCAGAGTCCTGCTGAAAGTCAAATATATCACTATTGCCACTCATCTCCAACGAGTGCTGTGCCCTGTTGTTGCAGATTCAAGTCTCAGCCACGTCATCAGCAACCTATGACCTATAGCCTATGGCAGCATCATACAACTGGACTTGGCCCCCAGGGATAGGGCGGTTTTAGGCCTCCCAGTGTTCCTTGGGTCACTGTTACAATTGCTTCTCCCAGCAACAAAAACATCACCCACAGTTGTCATCAGCAGGTAATTAGTCTCCTCTTTGCTACGTGGAAGCTCGCTGTAGTTATGTAGGGTGTAAGGTGCAGAGGGGTTAGTGTGCTTCAGCTTCTGTGCTCCTAGTGCACGAGTGTAGGGGGTCCAGCCCTAACATTGCCAATGTCAAATTGGAGAGGAAGAGAAAAAAAAATATTTTTTTAAATGGGCATGGCAGGTCACAGTACCCACAATGCCACTGAAATATTCTCTGACCGTGTGTGCATACAATTGATCTCTATACCCCTGGGAACTATAGCAGGTCAGGTAGCTAGTGTGCTTTTCCATGCAGAGATACACTTGAGTTAGTTTTCCCTGTTCTGTGTGGGAAAAGGACACACCGGCCCCTTAATACACGTATGGGCGGAGGGGCCTCAGCCCTCACTGGCTGGCCAACAGCTGAGAGGCATCCGTGCAGCCACACAAAGCGGCGTGCCCTTAAGTGCCTTTTTTCCCAAGCATTTGTTGTCAAGATAGCGGTGAGAAAGAGTAGTGGCGACAGATGGCTCGCTGTGATGGATGATATCTTTCACTTCAATTTTAGCCCCCCGCCCCCCGCCTCCCCCCCCCCCCCAAGCATCTATGACCCATCATCCTCCACTCCCCAAAAAAGACTTTCAATAATGGAAGCAGGATGCACCGCACGGGCTGAAAGGTGCTTTATTCTCTTCAGACATGTTTGTGTGATTGGAAATGATGGAGGTGTCACTGTCCACAACATTAGCACTGCAACAAACAAGTGCTCTTTGCATTCTGGAACCATGGCCAAGCGTTCCGCTGCTCCACTGCGCCGCGCTCTCCCAGCCCGATGGAGATCATTTGAATTCAGGCGAAAGATGAAAGACGAGCAATTAAGTAATTCGTGTTTACACGAAAAAAGAATAAATATGCAGATCAGGATACATGCTACTTCTGAGGATAAAAAAACACTCCTTGCCAAAAAAAAAAAAGAAAGAGATAATCTCTTGGCTAGTGACATAAGTGCTTATTAGGGGAGGAAAATTTTTTTTCCACACTCAGAACGTCTGTTTTTAGGAGACGAGGTGCATGCTAACCCGCCGAGCGCTAACCAATTAATCCTTGACAACCTCCAACAGAGGCCCTCATCAGTGCAGCTGTAATATCCAGTCTGGGAGATTAGAGACCTTAACTGCACCTGGGAGACAGTGCTTTGTTATCGGCCATTATTAACCTTAAGTACTGAGTGTCTGCTTGAATGAAATCAGCTTTGCGAGTTTGTCTGTGTTCTTTCTCCTTTTCATGAATGCAGCTTTTTTTTTTTAAAAATGTCTGGTGAGATAAAGAGAGCGCGAAGGGGGAATTTAGCGAAAGAATGAAATTAAATTGGTAACGAGGGCAGAGAGGGAGAGTAGAGGAACTGTGGTGCCAAGTTCCGCTGTTCCACACACCGACACCCAGTTGGCAACGTGTCAGTGTGATCCAATGATAGCAGCCTCTATCGTATTTATGTATGTATGTATTTATTTATTAATATTAGCTGTGTTCAGGAAGCATTCTGTCAGCACCTGGTTTTTTTTTTTTTCTCATGTGAAAGACGGCCTTGGGCACACAGCAGCACAGGCATATGGCATAAAGAAACACCGGTGTTCCGGAGGATTGCTGCAGATCCGGACGCTGTCCAGGGTGCTGAAAAGCAGCCCTTACTGCGAGAAGGTCACCATCCCTCGCCTTACGGACACATCTGCTGCTGCTCTCATGGGCCAGGGGAAGCGTTCCACGTGTGAGGTGAGTAGGTGAGCGGCGTACAGAAACTCAAGTGCCCTGCCTTCAGCTCCCGTTGTTGTAGAACGGAGTGTAGCACAGTGGGTAAGGAACTGGGTTTGTAACCGAAAGGTCGCAGGTTCGATTCCCGGGTAGGACACTGCCGTTGTACCCTTGAGCAAGGTACTTAACCTGCATTGCTTCAGTATATATCCAGCTGTATAAATGGATACAATGTAAAATACTATGTAAAAGTTGTGTAAGTCGCTCTGGATAAGAGCGTCTGCTAAATGCCTGTAATGTAATGTAGTGCAAGCGTTCTCCCTGGACTTTTAACCCCTCTCTACATTAGTCACGGCCCTGCTTCTTGATATTCTCACAGGGCCCTCAGGTGCTTCACTGTGGTCTTATTTTACATTTCTCATCATTGTGCGCATGACTCATAGTTCATAGAAATCAAAGGTCACCGTGAGGCTGAAAAGTGAGAGTCTGTGCTGCACTCGCAGTAACGTGTGAGCAGTTTTTTTCACGTACAGTACGCAGACAGGAACGTTAACGGACACCTGGTTTATGTTGCAAACAGGGATTTTCTATCCAGAATTACAGGGGGCCTGGAATTTAATGGGAAGGGTTTTCTGGATGTAATTCCAGACAGTACTCTAGACGTACTGGTTCACCCAAGATCTGAGGGAAATATGTAACACAGCATTTAACCATGTATCTGAGGTGAAACTCCACTCATAAAATTTAATTCTCAGTGTTGCTCCTGCTGTGGTTATCAAACAATATGATTGTATTAGTCAGTTCTGTATATTAGAATATCCCTAGAAAAGTTTGGAAAGAGGGATATATTAAAAAAATTATGTTATGCTCACATATTTATGGATTGAAGATTTTCTCTTTGTAACGTCAGCGACACCACTGTTATTATTCACTGCGAAAATGTATAATCATTTTAGTGACATAACCGCATTATATCAGTCCCAGGCACAATTTTCATTTATTTTGCTTTGGCTTTGAAATGATTAAAAAATGCTCTTGGACCCTAATTATAATGAGCACTGGTAATGTATTAATACACCAAAGTTCATGAGTTTGTAGCATTAAGATATTAAAATTCTCTCTTTTCAAAGCAAGAAAAAGTATAAAAGAGATAGAGAACTCTAGCATCTGCCTGTGTTCACTGTTCTTCAGCTCATAATTATTGAAGTCAGGAAACAGGAACCACGACCTTCCTGTTTTTTTTTTTTTTTTCTGAGAGCGAACCCTGTTGCTGATGGAATTGTATGCACATGGACCCGAGCTCACTGAGACTGGCGTGCCCACCCCCTGAGCTAGGCTAGGTCGCCGTGCATTTTATCTCCACGGTTTCCTCATCCCGCTTCACCGGTCGGCCTCCAGGTCTGTTATCAGACGTTAATGCAAAAAGCATCTCCTCACCTGGCAACCATTCTGCTGCGGGGGGGGGGCTGAACCGGGGCCAGATATCCATTAGCAGTCACAGCTCCGCTGGCCTGGAAAGACTGCGCCAGGGCCGCCGCAAATAGAACCGAAGGCGGAACCGTCACGAGGAGGTCACGTGCGGGTCCCGCCGATAAAATATCAGACGGCTCGCTCCAGTCGATTCATCAAAAGCCGCCGCGGGGTCACAGGTGGCCGAAGGGGCGAGGCGGGGGATGGGGCTTCCTTGCTCAGTCCCGGGGGGGGGGGGGGGGGAAGAAGTCACATTTTTCACCTTTTTTTCTTGCTGAAATAGTAGCGATGGAAAAGACTGTTACCTCTGGGTCTGCTGGTGATTTGAGGCTGGCATGTTGCATAGCCTGCTCCCAAACGTTAGCTTCATGAATAAAAACTGATGGATGTCAATATGTGACTCCATACGAAAGGCAAATAATCTAATTTATACGTATCAATCTATGCCGTATATCATCAAATATATCAATAATTGTCATTTTCATATGCTTTGAAATCGAATACACCTGGAGCCATTAAAAAAAAAGCCGTTTTATGAATTTTTTTATGAATCTAATTTTTTTTTCAAACACATAATTTATTCCATAGCGTGCTTTTACATACATTCAGAAAATATTCTGGGGTTTTATATTTAGTGCTTTTATTGCACAGTATTGCTATACAATATATATTAGTTACACGTTGTACAGATATTATACAAAAGTTGATATGAAACACACTAATACTTATAATTCAATACACATGCTCTGGGACTTATTTTGATTTGTATAAAGTTTGGCAAAATGGGATTTTGATTCACTTTTTAAGCTGGTAGTGACTAATGGGGCTTTACACATGAAGTACTTTTAATTGAAGGAGGATCTATCTGATTGCTAAGCTCCGGCTGGAGTTCCTCCATTGGTAATTTGGTCTTGTAAGTGATACTTTGGACTAATTAAATGGCAATTGTTTCATCCCTTTGATTTGATCCCAAAACAATGGATGGCTCTTATCACACGCCGCCTGTTTGCCTGGCTTTGTATTGGCTCTGCTGTTCTGGAGACCGGCCCTGTTTGAAACAAACAAGGCGCTTCGTAATTTGAATGCTGAGCTCAATTGAGTTTCCTTTTCCCAGATTACAATGGGAAAAGTATTTAAAGCCGTTTTAGCACTTTGTTCCAAGAATGGGGGAGGGAAGGAAAGAAAAAAACTATTTTGATTGATGAGATGAATCATTCATTTGCTAAACAATTTTCTTTCTGGCTGCCTGTATTTTCACCTTGAAAAGTTATTTCATTTCACATTAACTCAAACTGGAGTGGCTGTGAATATAAACTCATTGACACCTTTATTCACAAAGACTTTTGTTTACTATGCTTTTAGAATGCATAATTAGACTTCTTTATAAAAATAAAAAACAAACAAATAAGATACAATGGAAGTGCTTGGTAAGATAAGAATATGGTACCAAAAATATGTTAATCTCTCCTTTTAAAGATTGCTGTCTTGATGCATACTCATGGGCCTCCACCGATAAGATCCCCCCCTACCCCCACTCCCCAAACCCCCCACCACAAGTTCAAATACAATGCATGTGTTAAATGATAACTATAAAGTAAGCTCAGATAATGAACTTTGCAACCTTATGGGTATGCGTTGTAAGTTTCCCAGGAATATACAGTATTTCTGTGGTTCTCAAACTCGGTCCTGGGGACCCCTGTGTATGCTGGTTTTTGTTACAGTCAATTAAGGTTGTTGAATACATGTGTTTAAGGTATCTTGTAATTTGTTCCTTAAACCTAAACAACACAATGCCGATTTGGCTTATTATTATTATTATTTACTTGTGAATACTGTGAATTCTCATTATGTACCAAATGGTTAGTTTTAGAGGCCAGATGCCCACATTTTCACCAATTAGGAACCTGTTGTTTCACCTCAGTCTTTAATTTGATCAGCTGAGAAAGTTTTACCTCTTTTTATGTAATCATTTGCAATATAGCACAATAAGCACAATGTGAATATGGGACTTCTATTCTTAAGGGCATGCATAGCTTTTCCTTTACATAATGTTGCAAATAATCCCTCAAAACATGGAAAACAAATCTAATTACTGTAGGAAAACAGCTTGTTAAAATTATGGGACTTCAGTTGTGGTTGGAATGAAAACCAGCATACACAAGGGTCCCTAGGACCGAGTTTGAGAACCACTGCATTATATCACTGTATACAATGTATAACTGTTGCCTTCCAAGGTTGGTCAGCTACTCCATATTTTAGTAAGCTATAATTCATCTTGTACATACTAAAGCATGTTGGTGAAACCCCTTAATCTATATTTGTCCATTAGCAAATGATGTTGTGTAATGTATTGTAAAATGTAACATATACTTCTGCAGTAGTATAATATCAGCTCATTGATAGGTCGTTGCAGATGACTGGGCTCAAATTGATTCTCTCGATTTGACTGGGTCTAAATATCGCTTAATTTGTGCACCAGAATGCAACTAGACAGAGGCTTGTTTAGCTGAAAATCCCCTGTCTGCTTTTCTGTTCTCCTGCATGGGCATTCCAAATTAATAACTATTAAGAAGAGTGCCTTGGTTTAATTTTTTCCAGTTGATTTAATATATGATCCAATTTGAGTCCTCGCTCACCTCCGTATCTTTAAGAGATAACCCAGGTTTTTATTAACAAATCAAGTGATTTCACGCATCGTGTGCTGCAGATTATTCTGTAATGGAAAACAAGCTTAATGCTGGGATTCAGAGGTTAGTAATGGAGTTTGTTATGTATAGAGAGATACTATCTCTGTTGTCGCTTCCAAACAAGAAAAGATGTTATTGCCCAGAACAGTGAGCAGACAATATTTGGACCATTTGTCAGGTCATTTCGGAAATGTAAAATGACCTGGATGGCACAAGTATTCTTTCTTAACGTTTTCTATTCTGCACAATAAAGCCTATTCTGTTTTTTTTTTAGAGCTACAGTGGCATGCCGGTACCATTTTTTATCATTTGCTTTTTACCCCGCAGCTGTGGTTCTTGTGCATGTCTTCCTTTCATTCTGTGTAGCTAAAGACTCAGGAGAAACAGGGAACAGGGTTGGGAGGAGGGCACACAAAGCGGCAATGAAAACATAGTCAAAGAGTGTATAGAAACTACAGATAAGAAACCACGCGTTTACTGGAGCAAGGCAGCCCACAGTCAATGCTGCAATACAACTGGAATATGGTGAAATGGAGAAAAGACAATGGAGATGTCAGTGGCTGCTCAGACAAACTGACGTATGTCTTCCTCGGGCAGAAACAGAGAAAGTTCGACCTACCCGAGCGGCCTCCGGCTACTGAGCACGCTCTCCTCCATCGCGCGAGCCACTGAAATATCCTCATTTTCGTTTTCACACATTTATTTGTTTATTGACCAATTATTATTTATTTTCTAATTATTTATTTATTTTTAAACTTCTATCCATACCCTGCAATTGTCGAGTGTTAATTCAACACTTAATAGATAACATTTGGTCTCCCATTTCAGAGTGGGACCAAATGTTATCTGTCAAGGGTTGAACTTACATGGTCAGAGTTGAATTAGCACTGGACATTTTACTGTGCATATCCACACCTGCCCAGGAGGATGGGCCACAAAATGGGTGGGTGGATTGGGACACCGCAGCAGGATGACGTCACCCACGGGGCGGTCGACCCATTGTCGATATTGAACGCGCAGGGCAGAAGGGGTGAGGGATCATGAGGAAAAAAAACAGCTTTTCAATTCTGCCCACGCCGTGTCTGTCTAAAGCCGAGGCGAGGGAATTGTGTTTTACTGTCTCTGTTCGGCTTAACCAGGATTAAGCCTCTCCTCTCACTTTCGGCTGCTGCACAGAACAGTAAATAAGATGCTGGGTGGCAGAATATAAATAGTATTACCTTACTTAAAATCTGCTCCTGTACACGTATCTGCTGGCTTTTTATACTGCCCAACCCCCAAACGCTGACAGTTTGTTATCAATCTCAGAAATACCCAGGTGCATCAGATTTTTTTTCTTTGTTGTGTTGCATTAGCTAATCCTTAATCTTTATTTATACATTTATATATCTAGTTTATATAATGTAACAATCATGTTTTTCATGTATGGAAAATTTTTGTACATGTATGCCCATTATACATGCATTGCCCACATTCAGCCCTGTGGACTAACATCGTTGCATTTGCTTTTGTGAGAACAACAGAGTAACAATCACACAATCAAGGTGGTACAGCTCTTCATTTAAAATATGCTAATGCTCCTCCGTGATCTGTTTGTAAGAACTGCTCCAGTTCGATCAGGTTCAGCATTGCGTCAGCACTTTCATTGTGCAGAGGTTTTAATTGTGTTAGTTGAACGTGCTTTTAGGGATCAAGAGCTGACTTAACTTTTGCTTTTCCACCAAATGCATGAACCAGGTTTTAAATAGAGAGAAAGAGAGGCAAAAGGAACAAAGTGATGATGGTGTGGTTATCATGTTCACATTATTTGGCTCTAGTAGTAAGAATACTCTGTAGGCATTGCTAAACGCCTGTTGCTCTGAATTGCGTTATGCCATCACAATCAAAATAAAAATGTATTTTACTGGTTAATGGTTTTGTGGTTTTATTTTATTGGTGTAGGGTTTTAACTTATGGTTTATTGTAAGAATGCGAGTAAGATGGCTTGGGTTTGGGTGAAGGAAAAAAAGCAGTATCTATAAAACTTATTCTTTGAGAAATTTTTATGTATTCTGCATGCGTCGTATCATTCATTAATTTCCCTCGCTGCAAATGATTCCTCTGGAGAGCCTGTGTGTGGCTTATCAGCCATCAGCAGCACAGCGGCCCTGAAGCCGGCCAGACAGGAAGTCATGCCGGGGCATTGTGCGGTCCCCGACGCCCGACGCCGGGTTTTCACAAACGATAGGCTCTTTCACGCCAGGAGCCCGGAGAGCCCCGCGACATGTCAGCGGCATCGCACCTCCCCCAGGGTTCGAGAGGAGCCTTTGTTCCCGCGCGATTCCTTTTGTGTCGCTCATTTGCGAAGGTCTCCGAAAAGGCTGGAGACACTGCCCGCGGGCTTGGGCTGAGTACCCTGAGACGGCGGCCTGCGTGTGATCCTTCATACAGGCCCCCGAACTCTCGGATCAAAGGCTACCTGTCACCTCAGGAGAAGCTGGACCGCTGGGCTACAGAATGACTTCACCCCTGATCCCCCCCCCCCCCCCGACAAATTCTGTGCCCCTTCCCAGTACATGCGGGGAAGGCGGTTTTTCCTTCCTCTCGTTCTGGCCTGTTTAAGAGCCTTTGAGCCTCAGGAGATTGGAGCCGTGTGTAGGCTGTACACCTGCACAGCCTTCTGGGAGCTGGGGACCAGAGGGAGGATGTACTTCTGAGCGGGAGGGAACGCAGGGGACAAACAGCGGATCAGGAGCAGGTCCAGGGGGTGGAAGACTTTCGCTCGCGGGCTGCCCCCACACCTGACAACTGTCACCAGCGTGATTTCCAAACTTGGTGATAGCTGTTCAGTTGCAGGGGCTGCGTTTGATTTGTGCAACTGTTATGTGCCTGGGGATCATGGCTACCCATTGATGTTTATGCATTTTGTCTCCATAGAATGATAAGACGGCCATTGTTGGATCAAACCTGTAGATCTTACATTTGAGCAATATACAATATTCACGCTTTTACTACATTTACATCATCGCAGGTTCTTAAACTTGACGTACAATTTTGTCAGGAAAATGGATATTATATATAAGTGTCACCATCTCACTTAGGAAAGAATTTATTCATGATACAATGTTTTGGTCATCTTGAACTTCATCAGGTATCTGTATAGCTGGTCACCCGACCAGGTGTGGATAATTACATTGTAAAGCAGGATTTAATCTTAAAGTGACAGGTTGTAACATGACTTAAATTGATTAATCAGAGACATTTGAGCCATTACACAGTGTCAAAATGCAAAAATTAAATGAAAATGAAAGGAGAAAATAAAAACTAAGGGATCATTGTGGTTAGATTTAAATCCCCCATATTTGGCTCATGACTGGGTTTTCAAGGGGGGTGTGTTTTGGCTGGCCAATGAAGCACATTTTAGAGACTGATGGGGAACTGGGGGTGGTTCAATTTGCTTGGTGCATTTTTAATTTTTTTTATTTTTTTGTGCAATGAGTAATGGGCTAACAAGACCGAAAATGGGTTTATTTTGATCTATGGCTTAGGGGAAATGTATTGTGTCAAATGCATGTTAATTATGCAAAGTCCTCTTTGATATTGACTCTGCATGGGTGGGGGACTAGCAAACCAAGAGCATTTCCAAGGCAAGATCTGACTTTTAGACACATGACACATGATTCAGGAATGAAGTGTAGCCAAAATCAAAATGCTGATTCGAAACATAAATTATTCACAAACTTTGTTTGCAGAAAAGGTTGGCATTCGTGACACATCTGAAATGTACGCAAGGCTTTCGGGAATTCTCCTCATAAATATTTAAAACTCTGGGCAGCTAAATCTCAGGCCTATCAAATCTTGATGGGCACGGTTTAAACTAACTAAAAATGGAAAAAAAATACACTTTAGCTTTTAATATGGCGAATTGGAGCCAGATGGTACAAAAAAAAAAATCAGTTTTAATTCTGCTAATTTCTTGTATTGTTTAAAATAGCTTTTCCGAAGATGAGGTTATAATGACTAATGCCTCCAGTT
>NC_049205.1:56367809-56380309 GCF_013347855.1 Anguilla anguilla
TCACAAAGATACACAAACAAGCACACACACATACACACACACAAGCACTCACAAAGATACACAAACAAGCACACACACACACACACAAGCACTCACAAAGATACACAAACAAGCACACACACACACAAGCACTCACAAAGATACACAAACAAGCACACACACACACACACACACAAGCACTCACAAAGATACACAAACAAGCTCTCACACACTCACACACACACACACACACACAAGCCAAAGCCCAATTTTCCAGGGAGTTTGCATTTTAAGCCAACAATTCTTCTAAATCAACATAAATAAGATTCATTCCCAGGTTTCCCAGAAAATGACAACACCATAAACCCAAACCCGTATAAACAAACAGTCCCATTTACGGCCGTTTGTCTTTTCAAAAATCCCCTTAAAATCTCTCACAGCATTCTGTTCTTTGTGTTCAGTTTCTCCTTGCATTATCTAAGTAAATATTTATATGTAACAAAAAAGAAGCTTCTATGGCTAAAATGGGTGTCTTATTTTACATGCACTGGTGATATATTTTCCTTATTCTGAACTAGGCTGCAGTGATCTGCTTTTCTGTAAAAGTCTCAAACTACAGCCCCCAACATGCAGCAGGGTGATAGGCGAGGCAAAAGGGGTACACCAAGCCTGTCCTAATCGCCCCGTCCCTCCCTCCACCCTTCACCACCCATCCCGGGCTAATGTGACCCGTCGGAGAGATCGCGGGGGCCGAGGAAGACTTCATTTAGGACGGGGACGGAATCTCAAACAGGCTGGAGGACACCAGGGATCTCAGAGACGGAGCCGGGCTGGTAAATATTTTATAATCTGTGCCTTTATCAGGCTGACAGCTGAGCCTTCGCGCAGGCGACGGTGCTGTTCATGATAATTACAGCCACCGTCAGTGGAAAAAAGCCTCGTGCTGCGGGCCAAGACGGCCCCTCAAAGTGCCGCAGATTTGGGTTAAACAAATAAAGGGGTGGGGGGGGGGGGGGCGGGGGTGGATCACCGGTCCGTACCAGCAGTTATCAGACAAACGTGCTCAGATGGGTTTTATTAACAATTACTGCACATTGCTGCTGAACTGTTTGAACTTGAACTTGGAATGCTGGAACATGATTGTAACTGGCCATTAGGACAAGGTTCTTGATGCCCCATTGACATCACAAAAAAATAAAACATCTGATGGGGGAACTGACAGAATGGCATATTTTTTATACCGGTAGTATGTTGAGCTTATTCAGGTAACAGCTATGGAGATGGAGGCTGTGAATGTCTCGCTTTGATATATTTTCTTAATCCCCCACAATATCTATTCTGGTTTAATGTTCAGCTTGAAATGTTTCACTTTCATGACTAATCTTCTTAGCAGATAGCCTTCTGCTGGCTGAAACACATAAAGTACGTATAGCCTATCTCTTTATGTAGCAGTGCATTTCCCAAGCAATTCAGGTTAAATACCTTCCCCACGGGCGAGAACTGGACCAAAGCCCAGATGAAGACCAGTTACCGTATGGTCCTGAATTAATATCCCCTAAACCACCCTAACTACCGTCTTTCTCTGTCTTACACACACACAAACACACACAGACACACACGCACACACACACGTGCATACACGCACACAAAAAAACTCACACACATGCACACACACACACATACCCACGTTTATACACATATACACACGCGCACACACACACACACACACACAAACACATACAAACCCACACACCCACACACACATACATACATACCCACGTTTATACACACACACACACACACACACACACACACCTTTAAATGGAGCGCTTTTGTTTTGCTTCGCGTGGGGCTCAGGCAGCGGCCTGCGATTGCGGGGTTTACGAGCGGCGGCGACGCTAAAGCTAGCTGACGTGTGAACGAGCACCTGGAGAATGAGTCAGAGCGGAGCGCTCGCAGGGAGCCTGCCGCTCGCCCGCCTCCCCCCTCCCTCCCCTCCCCTCCCCTCCCTCCACCCCCTCACCTACGCTGGCAAGCGCTCTACGGCCAGTTTCAATTAGGCGCGAGCATCTGGACGGAGACGCAGCGGTCCGCGGCGGCCACTTCCTCGTTAATTCAGAGACGCGGCTAAACCGCGCGCTCCCCGACGAGCGCCGGGCCGAAGCGCCGGCCGTCACGCCCCGGCCCCCCGCTCCTTCCCCCCCCTCTCCTTCCCCCCACTCCTCCAAGACACGTCTGTTCGCGCCCGCCATACGACCGCACGCGTTCACAGGACGCCCTGTCAGCAGCCCCACCGCTAATAGCGGAGAACAACCAAAACAAGTTATTAGCGGCTACGGCATTAGCACCCTCCGCTCCCGGGACCCCATCTGTGCTGCCGGCGTCAGTCATTAAGGACCTGTTTCCCCTCACCGCCAGCCTGTTCAGCGATGCGCGCTGCGGCCCCAAGGGGGCGCTCAAACGCACTCGCGCAGACGAGCGTGCGACAGCCATACGTACGCACGCCTAACATACGTACCGCGCACATATGTGCACACAAACGCACGTTAGCCTCAAGCACTCTTTTAGCACATTTGAGCCAAAATTATCAAACGGTTCTCTTAATACGTGACACCGCAGCGGCTGACGAACGGCTGGTTTTTCCGCACTGTACGCTCGGCTGGAAGCTGTTTGCAGACGCACTGTAATGCGAGCGGAGCGGGATACAGGTAAGCAGATGGTCAGGTCAGGTGGGCTCATTTGACATTATTGCTGTGGGGCCCACAGAGAGCCGGTGCTGGCCCCGCCAACGGTGCCGGCGAATACAGTGTTATAACAGCTGCGTCCCACTGCCGCCACATGTGCGCCAAACCCCCCTCTCCGCGCCCCCTCTTTCGCCATCCCCGCGACTCACCCCCCCCTCCACCCCCCCCCCACCCCACCCCCGTGATGTCACGTGTCTCTCTCCCAGACTTCTGAACTCAGGCCGCGCATCTAAACACATTTTCCAGAAGATCTTGCTTTCCGATTCCCTTCCAAGAACCTGCTTCCTGCTCTCCCAATCTTTTCCTGGTTTTCCCTTCTCGCTGCGAACGCTTGGAAAGGGGTTCGCCGGAAGCGCACCCGGGCCGTGGCTTGTATCTTGTGATCAAGGCCCCTGCGGACAATCTCGGGCCAAACCCAGGCCAAACCAGGCCAAACCAGGCCAGCCCGTCCAGCCTTCTGCTTGTGCCTTCCTGTCTCCACACCTGACCTTTTCTCCTGTTTGCCTGTCTGCAGGGGGATCAGAAGCTCTGAGCATCCTGTAATTAGAATGTGGCTCACCTGGGCGTGCGAGAGGGAGAGAGAGACAGAGGCGGCAGCTCCATATGCTGCCAGCCTGATCCATCCAGGGGCGCCCAGAGGGACCCGGATTACGGAGCTGTCAATCAGACCAGGAAGCCGCCGCCCCCCCCCTCTACAGCAGATCCAACCCGCACGGTTCAGGGGCGGCGGCTTACGTTCGGCCATCTTCTCTTTATACGCAGCCCGCATGCCAGACGCGCACCTTTGTTTACAGAGGGAGGGTTTCCTTTGAGGATAAATGGAAAATAAATTTTCGATGTCTTTTTTTCTTTTTCTTTTTCTTTCTTCGTTTTATTTTTTTTCGCGGAGGAGACGCCGCGCGTGTTCGAGGGGGCGATAAGGGGCGCGATCACATGGGAGCCCCTCTGATGAATGGGCGAGCGGGCCGGCGCCGCGGCGTAGACAGCACCGCTTATCAGACGGCGCGTCCGGCGCACACGCCCGGCAGCCTTCCGCTACGCTTCATATTAGCGAGCTGGAGAGCGGCCGTGTAGCGAGCCGTCTCCCGTCCGATCTGAGCAACAAGGAGAACCCGGGCTTATCTTCGTCTCGAATGGAGAGAAATTACAGGACAGATGTAACGCTGCATTGTGATGGCTTGTTTTTTTTCTTGTTTTGTTTTTTTTTGTTATCAGGGTGTTGACAGCGTGATGAATGGGCCGGCCTAGCGTGCGCGTCGTCTCTACGCCGCAAAAATAACGCGGGGATCCGAAAATTAGGAGAAATATCGGAGCCGGATGTGGAAAAATCCGACACAGCCTGCTCCAGGGAGCCCATAATCAAGCCTTCAATCAGACGCTGCTTGGCTCCCCCACCGACCCTGCATTCCTCCTCCACCACCCTCCCCCCCCCCACGCTCCTTCCCCATGGCCACCATCTGCCAATCAAGAGGGCCCGGTTCAATCACGCTCCTGACAGCTGAGAAAAGGGGGGCCACTTTAAACACAAAGAGCCGCTGCTCAGCCGCTTGTCACTTATCGCGATTCCAGCTCCGATCTGTCATGTGCTTTTCACATGCAGCCCGCCCCAACTCCCCCATACACCCCCCCGCCCACCCCCACCCCTCCCCAATGCTCTGAGACTACAGTCTTCAGCCTCTGATTTCCCTCAACCGCTTTGCCTCCTCAAGTGCAGGGCCAAGAATAGGCCCTGTGTTTTCACTAGCACAAGCACAACTGCAAAATATCATGAGTTCACATTTACGTGTAAAACCCTCATTCAAAAGACGCTCTGTTTTTCCAGATGCTGGGGAAAGAACAGACTTTTTAATAGCAGGCAATCCATTCTCCCCGCGCTCGTTTAGTCTGGAGAACATTTCTGCGTCTGTGTTTCGCATCCGAAAGGACAGGATTATTAATGCGTGGGAGTCGGCATCAAACGCAGACGACTCTCTCTTGTAATTATTTTATTTACAAAAAACGAAACCAAAAAGATGCACTTGAGGCGGCAAGATACAGCGGAGTGTACGTGCAGTGTAATGTGCGGTCAAATGTTTTAATTAAAATAAAAGTAGCATTATTTCCTCAAATTGGAAACAGACTACAGAGTAATAATGTATCATATTGAATGTATACACGTTGCTTGAGTACATGTTCACATGTCCATACACAGCAGTTCGCACGATATGTCCACCAAAACTTGTTACCTTCAGTTCAGTGTCATAAAATAAAATTTGTTGGCAAAATCCACTATTTTTTCACGTGGTAAAATTCACACTCATTCATCCTCATTTCAGGACGGTGATACAGTTTATAATTCGTGAGAATGAAATGATAATACGGTTCACGCAGCCGCATCTGCGTTTGTCACCGTTAGCAGACGGGAGAGTTTGAAGCTGAGCAGTGCGGCCATGACCCCGGGGTGCCGAAAGGGGGATGTGGTCGCGTTCGCGGTCAGCGGCAGCCCTGCCATGCAGCGGCGAAGCGGCGCTCGCTACCGCCCAGGCGGTACACCGGAGCAGCGGCCAATCGACGGGGACCAGATGCGACCCGTTCCAGTTTCCTACAGCCTCCCGTTTGCTGCTGCGGCTGGCTAATCAATCGAGCGCTCCAACCTGGGCTCCAATCAGGGTAGCGGCAGGGCGCAGATAATCGTACCCCTCCGACCGGGGAGAGCGGGGATGTGGGAGGAGCCGCTGACAGACGCTTCCTGCGGCAGATCAGAGTAAGAAAGTGCCGCTTGAGTTGCACGCGTGATTTTTTTCCGATCTCCATTACCAGTGCAAATGTATGAAAATGTATGCATGTCATTTACTCACCTTGACTTAAGACAGTGACTTGCTAAAAAATTAAGTTACCGTATTCACTTGCTAATCTGCCTATGGACGTTTTAAACAATAGGAAATAGCATTAATGATTTATACCCAAGGATCAATGCTGGTATGACAACGTGAATTTAAATATTTGGCACGGACTATCAATTCGACTGAATATTCGACAGCAGAGAGGCAAGGCACTAAAAAAATCAATGTTTTCAGCTTGTCGTCCTTCCATATGTGTGGATATGAAGTATTCATGAGCTTGCAGCGAAAGACCTCTCATCCACGTGCAAACACAGACACGTGCACAAGAGCACACACTCACATTCATATGCGGAAACATACATGCATGCACACACATACACGGCTACAACAATTTCTGTAAGGGCTATTTATTTATTTATTCATTTATTCAAAATATAACCACTGCAAAATTTTGCTGGGACATTTATGCCCTCAATAAGGTGACATATTCCCTACGAATTTCAAAAGCAATGTAAAAACATTAACGGCCTTTTTAAAAGAGCATTTTTGATGTTTATCTCCATGCTAACAAATAATGGTGGGGAATTTCTTCGCTCTGTTTTCCCTGTCCTCCAAAACCCATGTGCTAAGACTGTAATGATTTATAACGCAGTTATAGATGCTTTATTATACATGAATAGTGTGCTGCATTGCAATGCATTACCAAAGTGTCAGACATGATCCCATCACATATTAGCACATCAATACGTCCCAAGAGGAGGGAAAACATGGGGAACGGAAGCTTGTGTAAATTTTCAAAATTGATTATGTATTAAGGCTTCCTATGATGCAGATGAAAGCATCGCGCCGAAGCCGTTCCCCATCGTCGAAAAGCAGAAACTGAACAAGTACAGCAGCCGCCGCCCTTATATGGAAACGTGAGGTCGGAAAAAAAGCGGGAAAAATAAAGGCCGGTGAGAGCCTTGCTGCGGGGGGGGTAGGAGCGCTCCACAAACGCCGCCCCAGTTTCAGCGCTGGAAAACACACTCGGGGGGGTGGGGGGTGGGGGTTTGAGGGGTAGTGGGTTGGGGGGCGGGGGGGGCTGGCGCGCTTTGAAGCAGCTCCCAGACGCCGCGCATGTTTATCCATGCTAAGTGCTCCTCGCCATTGTGCCCGCGGCACCCTTCACTCTAAACAATGGCTTATCAGTCAACAGGTTTCCGCTAATTCAGAGCTCAGGACTCGAGGACCCCGATGTTTATTTCTCCCGCGCGGGTTATCACTCTCTGCGCTGTAATTACTCTTTTCGTCTCACCGCAAGGAACCTTTATATATTTTTTTTAACCTTTATAATTTTTGCGTCAGTTGATTAAAAATAATTATGCTTCTTTCTCTTTCTCTATTCATTTTTTTTTTTTGTTGGTCATCTTGGAACGGGGGCGCGTGAGCAAAGCGTCTGTTTAAGAGCTTCGGCGGAGCGCGTCATTTTCTAAAAATAAACCCGATTCATCACGATCGGGCTTTGAACGTCACTCACCGCAGTCCCCACGCCACTGTCTCACAAGCGCATGTCAAACGCTCAGCGTGGACCCTTATTTTCCTGTTTCTCATCAAATGACACCTTTATCTTTGGAGCCCGCTCAAATGCCTTTTTAAAATTCATGTTTTTTTTTTTTGGTGTTTTTTTTTAAATAATGTGGCCGACCAGCTCAGTTAGTGAAATTTCACAATTCAAAAAATATGACAATGCTCCTTTTTATCTTCAAAATACTTTTTTTCAAATGTATTTAAACAAAAATGTACTGCCATATAAATATACAGTGATGCGCATGAATATATGAATATGGTAAATGGTAAATGGACTGCATTTATATAGCGCTTTTATCCAAAGCGCTTTACAATTGATGCCTCTCATTTGCCTGAGCAGTTGGGGGTTAGGGGTTAGGTGTCTTGCTCAAGGACACTTCGACATGCCCAGGGCGGGGTTTGAACCCTCCGACTGCCAGACAATCGGTCTTACCTCCTGAGCTATGTCGCCCCCTAAATAAATAATAAATTGCATATATACTGCAAAAAGTAGAATTCGTTTTTTATTTAACACAAGTGCCATAACACACAGTGCATGGGAGCCAGGAGTCTGAAGACACAACTAACACTGATTTGTTCCATTACTTATCACTTTAATTCAGGGGATTCGTGTTTCTGTGACGCTCTAAATCTTGACGTGGCGCGGCACCGCGGCTGACTATTACGAACACTAACCCCGAAGCCTATATAATTACGGCCCAATAATAGCATACGATTAAAAAAGTACTAATGCGACTGGCTAGGCTCGGGTTCGCCAATCAGAGATCCCTGAGGGTCACATCTAGCCACTCTAAATGTGCAGACCAACTCGCCCAACCCTAATGCCCAACAATATGCCCATGTTTTTATTTTTTTTTGGGATACACCCCATCTCAAACGTCTCTCAGCTAAGCTACGCCCGCGTGAGATTCCAGCCACAATCAGTAACTGGCACGGCCTGGATTTACTGCATCGCCGCCCTGAGAGCTACTCAAATCCAAGAGCGTTCATTAAATTAATGTGTTCTTCCAGTGAAATGCAACGGAAGAAACAACAAGGAAAATTATGAATGAGGACGCAGGAACATAAAATATTCATGTTCAAACATGAAAGGAGATGAACATCATGCGAACGTCACCGGTGTTTTAATAATGGATAAACACGGGCAAAACTGTGAATGAAATATCTCACGCTGCGAAGAATGCTACTGAAACGCGCTGAATTCAGTGCAGTAGCGCTCACTGGTAAACGCTTCCGGCAAATATTAGGGTATTGGAAATTTTAAACAGAATAATAAAATAGAATAAGGCTCAGAATAAAATTCACCCACAAAAAATACATAAAAGTCATAAGTATCTGGTATATTAATACAGGTGAACAAATGTAACTACCCTTTTATGTTCAGGAAATAACACTTCTATAAAGGTCAATGGATTTTAACTTTTTGCCTGCTCCAAATTGGCATACGGTACGGATCACAGAAGCCGAAACAGATCACACATTTACCTCATTCTGTGGCTGTTTTAATTTATACCTGAGGGAATGGGGTGTCACTGATGGAGTTGCTGGCGTATATTGAAATCGGCATCTTTCGTTGCCGCATATGAACTAGAGAGCCCCTCTCTCGGCTGAGGGGCTCATCCATTAAATTATCAAAGGCCAGTACGGAGATGGGTGTACACAGTGGAGGGCCCAAAAATGACTGTGTTGGGAGGGTGCAGAGGTAATCAGCTGCTGTTGCAGCAAGAGACAGAGGATGTGCGCAACACACACACACAAATGTACACGCACTCACACACACGCACGCACACACACACACACACACACACAGAAACATGCACCCAAAAAGACATGGATAAAGACGAGCATCCGCCTCTTTCTCTCTCTGACATACACACACACACACACAGAAACACGTACACATAAAGACATGGATTTATCTCTCTCTCTCTCTCTTTCTCTCTCTCTCTCTCTCACACACACACACACACACACACACACATATGCACCATACACACACAAAGCCTGACCGCACAAAAAGTGCAGAAACCAGCGTCCCTGCCCTCACTGGGTAAAAGGGAAAACCGAAGTAGAACTTTTTTTTTTTGAACTTCGGAGAGAAGATCAGCTGGGTGACAGATGAGGTTTTTGCCACCTATTTCCAGGTGAGTGTGAGTGTGAGCGCACGGCGGCGCGGGCGTGCGAGAGGTCGGCCGCGTGCCTCGGCTGGAGCGAGAGCGAGAGCGGCGCCGGAGAGATCGAGGCCCCTCCCACACGCCTCCGTCCCTCCGGCAGGACCGGCGCTCTCGCCCCGCGCGTTTATGCGTTTCCTCACGAGAGCGCCCGCCGCTTCCGCCTCGTCCGACAGCAGCGCGACGCGCGTCGTCTCGCTCTCAGTCGCAAACGCAGAATTCCTTTTACCTTTTGTTGTTTTTTTTTTTGTGAGCCGCGAGCAAAGGAGAAGCTCGGCGTAAATAAATGGAATTAAACGCCTTTTTCTTTGCAACGTCAGCTTAAATTCCTCATGCAGGTGTGTGTTGGTTAGTGGTCAGGGAACTGGTCATGTGACTCCTACAGCAGGTTGTCGGTTCGGGTTCCCGGGTGAGGTGCTGGTGAGGTACTGTGCCCGTGAGCACGGTACTTCATCCTGATTGGCTGCGGCGAAATATCCGGCTGAACGAACGGCTCGCCGATTGGTAAACACGAGCAGCCTGGCGACGCCGTTCCAGCGCTTCCGTCTCAGACCGTGGGGTGCGGCGTAAATAAAAGCTCTTCAGTCGGGCGTCAAACAAATCACCACAGCATCGGCCCCGCCATTCTCTGTTCTGAGTCACCTAACTTTCATGCGATGGCTTTCAATAACGCGCATCAAGCAATTTATGGCAACAGCGCCAGCGCACAGCGCTCTTGTTCGTTCAATTTCGAACAAGCTTCGCAAACGCTTTCCCGGCAAGATGCAAAGCAGGGTCCACAAATCTGTAAAACGCTGGTGCTTTGTCCTGTCCTAATGAAATCACACAGAACGATGCGCTGGAAAACATGGCGGGCCAATGCTGAGCGGAGTAATGGCGGGATTGATGTGCCTGTCGTTCAAAAAACCGAAAACCGAATTTATCAGATGCCGTATCGGAGTCGTACCCGAAAGTCGTGAGGAACGAACGCGAACCTCGGCAATCAAACGTTTCGTTTCCCGACCCCGCCCCCGCTCCCCAAGTTCTGATGAAATTCTTCTAAATACTTCAAGGTCGTTTTCACGCACAGCAGGTCTTCTCAAGCAAACCGGCATAATGCATTTCAATACATCACGGGAAACTTGAGGGCAGCCGTTAAACTGCCGTCAGGATGTAATGAGGCCCTTCCCTTCCTCCTCTCCCCGACGAACACGCCAGCGGAAGGCCCCGGCCGTAAACAAACGCAGAGCGCTTTTAAAGGCCGTTTGCTGGGCAGGCCGCCCCGTCCCCATATACATAAACCCCATTTTACAAGCCGCGCGTTCTTCGTTCCGCATTCGAGAGGCGGAGCGTTTACGTGACCAAGAGTCTGAGGACACAGCCGAGTCCCGCTACGATTTCTCAAGGACTAACGCAATTGTGATAATTACTTCTGTTTTTTTTTCTTTTTTTTTTTTAAAGGTCACATTATTGAGAGGAGAGCCGAGGGGAGCCTTTTTTTAGGATGGCATTCCCACCGTAGTCGCTGGACCTGAACCCAATCGAACATCTGTGGGAGCAGCTGAAGAGAGAAAACATCATGTAACATCAACAGATCATCCACGGGAAGTGTTGAGAAAGTGCTGGGGATGAAATAGAAGATGAGGCACTGCATATATTTTTTTCCAGATTTACAATACATTGGCTTATATTGCATTTTCATACACGCATTTGATCAAGATTAATATCTGCATGCCACACCAAAGGAACTCACTAGGGACAATAATGATCATGCAAAAAGGTTGTGTAATACATCCACTGGTTGTGCATCCATTTGTCTGTACTGTAAAGTGTTCTTTTATTTTTTCTAATCAACCAAGCAAGCTGGCTCATTAGGAAGAATGAACAGCTGGTGTCACACATGGGTCGACTGGTCATATAATGGTCTTCCACGTTTATGCCACAAATTTCCTGTTTTAGGCCTTTTTAAAGAGCGATTCCCTGATTAGTGAAATGTTTATGGCCTTCACAAATAAAGATAAATACTGCATCATGCCTGCCCTGGCAAACACACGCACACACAAACACACACACACACACACACACACACACCATATGTAAAATCCACAAAATCCACTCTCATCTCCCCACGCATAAAGCAAGTACTCAGAGTAATGTCCACGGAAATACTCTGCCCTTCGTCTTATTTCCGCAATCAGTACTTCCTGGGTAATATATGTGACGCTGGGATCAGGTAATTTGCCTCCAATTATCTCCCTGTTTCTGCGGGCCACGGCAGAGCCGTAATGGATGGGCTGGGTTCGCCGTGGCGACCGGCCAGGGCGGCCCGCACTCGCGCGCTCTCTCTCTCTCTCTCTCGCCGTTTCCCGCGCGCCCGTTTCCCGCGCAGCTCCGAGGCAGCGATCATCTTTAATGGAGAATTGATCTGTGTAAATCAGAGGATGATGGGGCCCCATTGCGCAGACAGTGGGAGAGAGAGAAGAGGCAGAGGCTACTCCCGCCCCCCACCCTGGGCTACTCCCGCCCCCCACCCAGGGCTGTTTCCACACGCTCACCCCCCCCACGCTGGGCAACTCCTATTACTCCCCACCCTGGGTTGCTCCCCCCCCCCCCATCCCACCCTGGGCTGCCCCCCCCAGGCTGCTCCCCACCACCCCCACCCAGGGCTGCTACCACCCCCGACCCTGGGATGTGCCCCCCCCCCCCTCCCCGGGCTGCTCTCTGCCCCCCCCACCCTGGGCTGCTGTTGGCCGTAATGAGGTAGTGCGCTCCTTAGCTTTGTGAGCGAACGGCGTATAGTTTCAAGGGACGGACTTCAGGGATCATCAACTGAATCGATTCTGGAGTGGGTCCCTCTCTGCTTCTCTGCTATGAAGGAGAAGCTGCACACTCCATAAATTGGAGTGCAATGGGGTTTTTTTTTTTTTTTTTTGCTTTCACCTGAAAATTATCCATCTGGACCCGAGAAAGGAGGTGAGGTTATTTAACTGTGTAATCGTCAGCTTTAATTAGTCGAATGCTGAGTAACAACAAAAGGCAGCAAACCCTACTGCTCTCCAGGTCCCCAGGACCCTAGCTGTAGATATCTGTGTGTGTTAAATCGGTGATAACTGAGAGAGGCAGCTGCCAGGGAATGGGACATTTGACCAGTGGGTTGCAATTTCCAACTTTATGTAGCACATAGCTACTGAAATAAATCTGTGTGTGTCTTTCAGACAAAAGGCACAAGCTAATGGACA
>NC_049205.1:57025779-57040779 GCF_013347855.1 Anguilla anguilla
GGAAATGAAGGAAGCTCGGACAGGAAGCACCCACAGGATATTGTGCCACGGCAAAAAGAAGGAAATGAAAAATCTGGCCTGCGTTTGGAGAACAGAAAGGGGCTCGTCTTGCACAAGAGAAAAAAACAGCGAGGATGGCAGGCAGGTTACAGATGAGCGGGTTTGATGCACGTGAACCCCAACACCGCGGCGGCCTTCTGAAACAGGCAACAGCCCCTCTCGTTCTCTGCACACCACTGAACACAGAGAGCTAAAAAAAAAAACACCTATTTGTTCTAAACTAACAAGGCCGCCGACCTTTGGCACAGTGACACAGTCCGAATGCTGGGAGGGGGAGGGGCATCGGCAGCACTGCAGCAGAGAGAGAGAGAGAGAGAGAGAGAGAGAGAGAGAGAGAGAGAGAGAGGGCGAGTCCCACGCAATGGTGCAAAAGCTCGACCAAAGCCACCCGGAGTGAGAGAGGGGACACCGCAGACCCAGATAAAATCTGCACTTTCTCTCACACAGACACACAGACACCTGTTACCACCAATCACAGCTCTTTCAGAGCCGGCAAACACACCAGCGCAATTACACATATGAGAAAAAAAACCTACACAGAGAAATACAGTAACACTGTGAAGCGGGATTACCAGAGAAGACATAGAGGAGCGGCGGTGCTGGAGATTAGCGGGCTGTGGTGAACAGATCAGAGCCCTGTGGTGAACAGATCAGAGCCCTGCAGACCCCGTTCACCTCGCCGGTAAAGCTGCAGAGCGGCACGTAGGCCGAGCCGGCGACGCACACAGCAAACGCACACCCTCAAACCCTCAATATCAGCGCCACTGCAGTCACCTGCAACTACACCCACATCACCACACACACAAACAAACACGGAGATGCCCCACTCAACACACAAACACAGAGATGCCCCATTCAACACACAAACACAGAGATGCCCCGGTCAACACACAAACACAGAGATGCCCCATTCAACACACAAACACAGAGATGCCCTGGTCAACACACAAACACAGAGATGCCCCATTCAATATACAAACACAGAGATGCCCCACTCAACACACAAACACAGAAATGCCTGTTCAACACACAAACACAGAGATTCCCCACTCAACACACAAACACAGAGATGCCCCACTCAACACACAAACACAGAGATGCCCCAGTCAACACACAAACACAGAGATGCCCCATTCAATATACAAACACAGAGATGCCCCATTCAATACACAAACACAGAGATGCCCCGTTCAACACACAAACACAGAGATGCCCTGTTCAACACACAAACACAGAGATTCCCCGTTCAACACACAAACACGGAGATGCCGCAATCAACACACAAACACAAAGATGCCCTGTTCAACACACAAACACAGAGATTCCCCGTTCAACACACAAACACGGAGATGCCCCACTCAACACACAAACACGGAGATGCCCCACTCAACACACAAACACAGAGATGCCCTGTTCAACACACAAACACAGAGATGCCCCATTCAACACACAAACACAGAGATACCCTGTTCAACACACAAACACAGAGATGCCCCATTCAACACACAAACACAGAGATGCCCCACTCAACACACAAACACAGAGATGCCCTGTTCAACACACAAACACAGAGATGCCCCACTCAACAGACAAACACAAAGATGCCCTGTTCAACACACAAACACAGAGATGCCCTGTTCAACACACAAACACAGAGATGCCCCATTCAACATACAAACACAAACAAGCAATGCCCCATTCAACACACTGCCAAACATTATGTAGAGGAAAAAGGTTGTGATTCCACCAAATGTGAGTGTCAGGGCAGTTTAAACACAGAATGCCCTACTGACTTAAATGGCAAAAGGAGCAGTTGCTGTTTTTTTTTTAGTACAGAGCGATATTAAACATGATGCCTAAAGCCATGTTTTCCTGAAAATAGTTTCTAAAAAATTGTAGCACTAAAATTGACTGAGCTGGATCCACCAAAAATATTGCACTGTAAATAATAAAAATGAGTGTGCATCCGATAAATATGAAATCTGTGATTTCAGAACCGACAGAATGTTATTTTTGAAATCTGCAGCAGTAAACACAATGCTATCAGACAGACAGCACACTGCCCTACTGGGAGAGGAGGGAGACTGTGAGCAGCCTGTCATGGTCGGAATGGGTCAGTTATCTGCATGGGTGTTTACATAATACAGAGAATATATGATACAAAAACATACGTTAGTATTCACACACATTATATGTGTGCCTGTGTGTGTGTGTGTGTGTGTGAGAGAGAGAGAGAGACAGTCTTGCAGTACTGTAATGCTACTGCATCTGCACTGCTGGGCCTAATCCTTCCCCCTGTATTGGTACTGGCTCAGCATAGCTAGGGCTAACCCTGGCCCCTGTATTGACACTGCTCCGGCACGGCTGAGGCCAACCCTGGCCCCTGTATTAGTATTGCTCCACACAGCTGGGGCCATACATGGCCCTTGTATTGTACTGCTCAGCACAGCTGGGGCCAACCCTGGCCCCTGTATTAATATTGCTCAGCACAGCTGGGGCCAACCCTGGCCCCTGTATTAGTATTGCTCAGCACAGCTGGGGCCAACCCTGGCCCCTGTATTAGTATTGCTCAGCACAGCTGGGGCCAACCCTGGCCCCTGTATTAGTATTGCTCAGCACAGCTGGGGCCAACCCTGGCCCCTGTATTAATATTGCTCAGCACAGCTGGGGCCAACCCTGGCCCCTGTATTAGTATTGCTCAGCACAGCTGGGGCCAACCCTGGCCCCTGTATTGGTATTGCTCAGCACAGCTGGGGCCAACCCTGGCCCCTGTGCATTGGCACTGCCCCTGAGCAGGGGCTCGTCTCTCAGCATGGCAGTGAGCCTGAACGAGCTCCAGGCAAGCCCAATACAGCTGGACTTCCACACGAGCGCTAAGGGAAGAGCAGTGGCGGGAGCTGGATCCTGTGACATAATCCCATGAAAGGATGTCTGTCTATAAAGCGATGTTACAGCGGCTGTCGGTGCGAGGGAAGCGGTCACTGTAACTGAGCGCTCGCCGATACTCGTGAATGCCAATGTGTTCCAGGACAACAGACCCAGCAAACTGTCACCAAAAAGGAAGGGATTATTATTATTATTATTATGACTGCTATTATTATTATTATTATTAACTGTTCGGCATACTTCAAATGCAGACAAACAGCTGTAATGTCAGACAGCCGAAGCTAACAAACCCACCATCATCATTTTCAATTTGACACTCAAACCAATTTGGAATCGGAGACCTTATGCTTCAGTCTTTCTCATCAGAAAAATCACAGCATTCCAGAGCAATGGGGGGAAAAAAGAAGCATGGAGTAAATGAGCAGCTTGCAATTATAAGACAGCAGATTTCCAGCTGGCAGCAAAAAATAACATACCTCCTTCCTGCCAAATACAGCCCTCTACTCCCCAGACCCACTCAGTCCCTTTTCCTGCCAAATATTGTCCCTTGTTCCCCAGACCCACTCAGTTCCCTTCCTGCCAAATATAGGCCCACACTCTGCCGCAAAAAGCAACGTCTCCCAGCTCTAGCTGCTGCAGTACTGGAGCGACGCGCAGAGCGACTCCCAACCCCTTACACTGGAGAAAAGCACAGCAACGAGGCCGCAGCTCAAAGGAACAGCTCCGTACTGCTAAGCCTTTCTCACAGCGGCTTCCTGCCGAATAAGGACCCGCTCTCCCGGGCTAGAGCCGCAGGTCAGCTTTCTCCCCGGCCCTGCGTGCGGCCTGCTTCCTGCCAGACGCCGCCCCTCTGTCCCCTGTGCAGCAGCAGCAGCAGCAGCAGCGTCGCCTGAGCTGAGCTGCAGAGGCACGCTCAGAGAAACACAGCAGCCTGACCGCTGCCCAAACACACACATGCACGCACACACGCACGCACGCACACACACACACACACGTACGCACGCACACACACACACACAGGTATATTCCACCATGCATACACACACTCACGCACGCAAACAAACGCACATACATATACACAAGTTTATTCCACTGTGTGCACATACTGTGTACACACGCAAACAAACACACATATACACAGGTTTACTCCACCATGTGTACATACTGCATATACACACACAAACACACAGGTTTACTCCACCATGTGTACATACTGTATATACACACACAAACACGCATATACACAGGTTTACTCCACCATGTGTACATACTGTATACACACACAAACACAAGTTTACTCCACCATGTGTACATACTGTATATACACACACAAACACGCATATACACAGGTTTACTCCACCATGTGTACATACTGTATACACACACAAACACACACATGCACAGGTTTACTCCGCCATGGGTACACATACACACACAAAACATCAAATTTTCACTGCGCCAGCACAGTCTCCTAATTGAACACCTCATCATTTATTGTGCGAGAAGGACTCAGGAAGTCCTTTCAACAAATCAGGCCCTGGCCGCCATTATTATTACTGCTGGTCAGACATCCTCACCTCAGGCAGCTGGCAATGCACACAAGAGATAGGAATAAGCACCAACAAAGGAAATCTACAACCCAAACAAACACATTACAGAGCAAAGCACGCTTTCCTGTGCCCTGGCTGAACAGCAGCGATCTGTGTGTGTCTCAGCACAGAGCACCACTGAAGCACAGGAGCCTCACTCACTCACTCACTCACTCACTCACTCACTCACTCACTCACTCACTCACTCACTCACTCACTCACTCACTCACTCACTCACTCACTCACTCACTCACTCACTCACTCACTCACTCACTCACTCACTCACTCACTCACTCACTCACGCATTCACTCACGCATTCACTCACGCATTCACTCACGCATTCACTCACTCACTCACACTCTCTCTCCTTCACTCACTCACTCACGCTCTCACTCTCTCACTCTCTCACGCATTCACTCACGCATTCACTCACGCATTCACTCACGCATTCACTCACGCATTCACTCACTCACTCACACTCTCTCTCCTTCACTCACTCACTCTCTCTCACTCTCTGCAGCTACTTAATGCAGAAAAACAATTACTACAGCCAGAAAGAATGCGCCTTATCACACAAATCTGCAGAGATGCATCATTTCTGGCTTGTTACACAATTAGGGTTTCAGGAAGTGCCGGCAGCGTTTTCCGACATCCCTGTGCAGAGGCTCGCTAATGGTTTCCTTACTGGCTGTTGGGCACTCAAAAACGCAGCTTTTCAACTGTAAGTGCAAACAGAGCCATTTCACTTCAACACCCCCCCCCCCTCCACTGCCCCCCCCAATGCCCCCCCTCGCCCCACTACAGGAGAAAAATAAGCCTCTGCTTCAGATTTTCAAGCAAACATGTCAGTCCTAGCAAAACCAGGGTGGGGATTGACCTTTGACCTTTGGGCCAGTCACAGCTCAGCACAGAAAAGATGAGAAATGTTGAGACTACACACACACACACACACACACAAAGCCCGGGTGTGTATGAGGGACGACACAACGGCAGAGCAGCTCCCTCCGACTTGCCGGAGTGACACGCCCACCGCCCGGCAGAAGGGCGCGGACTCCGCCCCCCCATTTGCATCACAATAAACAAAAGGCTGCATTGTCCTGAAGAGGGAGAAACACACCTCCAAAGACTCCGCCCACCAAGGCCGGTCTACATCGCTGAGATTCAATCAGACCCAGCTTCTTAAACCAGGACGTGCGCACAGCCTGGACTTCACCCCAGGAAACAGACACCAGCCTTGTGCCCTGACCCAGACCGCATTTAATTCATCCACAGCCTGCTGCTGTGTGCGCTACCTTGTTACAGGGGGAATACCTCTGTTCCATTGGGACAAATAACACATATGTGAAGATACCGCTTCAAACAACCCTCTTCTGCTACAGTTTAACTCACACCGCCAACAGCTTTGACTCTGCTGCAGGTTCATTCACATAAGCACTCTGCTAGCCCTTTCCGGCTGGACCGCAACAGCGGGGCCAGCCCTACAAACGCGAATGTCTGTGACTGAGTGACTGACTGACTGACTGACTGAGTGATAAAGTTGCATCACGCACATCTGTGACATCAGCTGGTTCGGTCCAGCCATATACTAGGTTCTAACCTGGTCTTGTTTAAGGAAAATCGGTCATTTTTTGGGATCTCGTCTGACAAATCTCTGGTTAACTGGATGGTTTCCCGGACGACCTTCTCATTCGGGCCACTGCAGCAATCCCGGCAGAGACGCCGGGCGTGGCGACGCAGCCGCGTTCGGCCGGCTGATTCTGACATCCCCCAGCATGCACTGCGGCTCCCCGCCCAGGTGCGCTTACCCGAGTCCGAGTCTTTCTGCTCTCCATTGGCTCCGACTGTGAAGGGCAGCTTCCTCTTCGGAGCCTTCTCTTTCATCTCCTTCCCTCCATCCCCTCGGTCCAGTTTGGGAGTCTTGTTTGAAGAGATTTTATCTTTATCCTGGTCGGAAACAGGGAGGGGGGGGGGATAAAAGACATAAATGAAATGAAATAGCTCATAATTTCACTCCAATCACCAGGATTTCCACCCAAGCTCACTCAGGACCACACTTGGAAACTGATCCCCGGCGTTTAACAAGTCAAAGGCCCAAGGCCACAAGTATAAGCGATCGCACAAGATTGCCAATTAAACCCCCAGATTCTAATCTGGAGCTGCATTTCCTGCTCTGAGGACAAACGTGTAAATAAATTCCTAGACAAAGTACAGGCAGATGTGGGGTGGGGGAGGTACAGAGGCTAACAAGCACAGGCGTCAGTGGAACACCGTCTGAGAGAGCAACACTGCACGCTACATAAAGCCAGAGACCGACACAGTCAGGAGTCAGTGTGCAGAGAGAGGACACAGTCAGGAGTCAGTGTGCAGGGAGAGAGGACACAGTCAGGAGTCAGTGTGCAGAGAGAGGACACAGTCAGGAGTCAGTGTGCAGGGAGAGGACACAGTCAGGAGTCAGTGTACAGGGAGAGGACACAGTCAGGAGTCAGTGTGCAGGGAGAGGACACAGTCAGGAGTCAGTGTGCAGGGAGAGGACACAGTCAGGAGTCAGTGTGCAGAGAGAGGACACAGTCAGGAGTCAGTGTGCAGGGAGAGGACACAGTTAGGAGTCAGTGTGCAGGGAGAGGACACAGTCAGGAGTCAGTGTGCAGGGAGAGGACACAGTCAGGAGTCAGTGTGCAGAGAGAGAGGACACAGTCAGGAGTCAGTGTGCAGAGAGAGGACACAGTCAGGAGTCAGTGTGCAGAGAGAGGACACAGTCAGGAGTCAGTGTGCAGAGAGAGGACACAGTCAGGAGTCAGTGTGCAGAGAGAGGACACAGTCAGGAGTCAGTGTGCAGGGAGAGGACACAGTCAGGAGTCAGTGTGCAGAGAGAGGACACAGCCAGGAGTCAGTGTGCAGGGAGAGGACACAGTCAGGAGTCAGTGTGCAGAGAGAGGACACAGCCAGGAGTCAGTGTGCAGGGAGAGGACACAGTCAGGAGTCAGTGTGCAGGGAGAGGACACAGTCCATGTGCAGAGAGGACACAGTCAGGAGTCAGTGTGCAGGGAGAGGACACAGGCAGGAGTCAGTGTGCAGGGAGAGGACACAGTCAGGAGTCAGTGTGCAGGGAGAGGACACAGTCAGGAGTCAGTGTGCAGAGAGAGAACACAGTCAGGAGTCAGTGTGCAGAGAGAGGACAGTCAGGAGTCAGTGTGCAGGGAGAGGACACAGTCAGGAGTCAGTGTGCAGAGAGAGGACACAGTCAGGAGTCAGTGTGCAGAGAGAGGACACAGTCAGGAGTCAGTGTGCAGAGAGAGGACACAGCCAGGAGTCAGTGTGCAGGGAGAGGACACAGTCAGGAGTCAGTGTGCAGGGAGAGGACACAGTCCATGTGCAGAGAGGACACAGTCAGGAGTCAGTGTGCAGGGAGAGGACACAGGCAGGAGTCAGTGTGCAGGGAGAGGACACAGTCAGGAGTCAGTGTGCAGGGAGAGGACACAGTCAGGAGTCAGTGTGCAGAGAGAGAACACAGTCAGGAGTCAGTGTGCAGAGAGAGGACACAGTCAGGAGTCAGTGTGCAGGGAGAGGACACAGTCAGGAGTCAGTGTGCAGGGAAAGGACACAGTCCATGTGCAGTGTCCCAGTCGTAACACTGATGTCGGTTGAATGCTGCTACAGGGATATGCAGTGAAAGGCCACTTTTCCCACGGAATTTCCACTCAGTCCATGCCACAGGCAAGCTGCAGGGTCCAGGCTCTGGGGTGCCCCGCGACTAGAATCCATCAAATCCCCAAAACTGGGAAAACTGCACAGGCGGGACCCATCGACTCAGAGAGCTCCAGCTTAGGTTACAGCAGCTGACTCAACAGCCTGGTGCTCCTGGAAGCCAGAAACATGGGAGCACATATCGGGCCTTCAGCCTATCAGAAGGTTCGGGGGATGGGGGGGGGGGGGCGGCAGGCGGGAGGGTATCTGAAGCAAAGAAACGCCCCCTGGTTCCCTCTGAACGACCAAGATCAGGCCCTCAAACCGCTGATTAATTTCGCACTTTGATCAACCATTAGGCACTCTGACAGACCGAGATCTTAACAAGGAAAATGACGAAATGACCAAGCAACGTTAGGAGCCTGAGATACCCAAACCCACGCAAACTCCTTTATTTAATGTTCTGACAGCGGGGTCTGCTTCCATAAGATGCCAGCAGAGGTTTTGGCACACAAACACGGGTGATAATATAGGGTAATAATTACAGAGTTGTTTGAGCTAAAGCATGTGTTACGATGCGGATTCGAAAGGAAGGATATTGCTGAGGTGCAGAATTTGGAGGAGTAACAGGCAGGAGAAAGCAGAGGGTCTGCCCCCTCTCTTCTTCCTCCCCCCTACTGAGAGAGCACAAGAGGGAGCGTGGGGGAGAGAGACACAGCAAGAAAGAAAGAGAGAGAGAGAGAGAGAGAGAGAGAGAGCACGGGAGATAGAGACTGAGCACTGGGCTCCGTGGTCAGTCATGAGACTATGATGTCACTGTGCACAGGCCTCTCTCTTCCTGTTCCTCGCTGCTGTGCTTGGTACAGTAAGAGAGGGGGAGGGACAGGGGAATATGAACACACGCACATGCAGGCACATGCAGGCACACGCGCGCGCACACACACACACACAGCCAGGCTTCGGAGGGAGAGAGAGGCGGTTGTTATAATGACAGCAGTGAGCCACCACTCTGCTTCAAAGCCACCTTCATGTTTACAGGTCTCCTAGCAACGCCTCAGCCCCCCCCCCCCCCACGTCTGATGCAATCCGGCTCGGAATGCTGTACATAGACACTGCTGCTGCAGCTGCCCTGCACAGAGCTCTCGCCTGTATGCTTCAGCCACAGACAGACACACATGCATGCACACAGACAGACAGACAGAGACAGACAGACACACAGACAGACAGAGACAGACAGACACACATGCCTACAGACAGACACACAGACACACATGCACACAGACAGACAGACAGACAGACAGACAGACAGACAAGCAGAGCGCCACTAAATCACCAATCTCTGCTATCTCTGCCACGCCCGCCGGTCCAGAGACGCACCCCAGCCCGTGTCGCTGCAGGGACGGCTCACACCACAACACCGCTCAGTGTTAAAAGGTCAGGACACGGGGGGGGGGGGGGGGGGGGGGGGGGTGGGGCAGAGCGTGTGACTGAACACAGCCCAGTCTGTACAGGGGTACAGCTCCAGGGTTAAACACAAAACTGCAGCTGCATACTTTCACAGAGCGGTCTGGAGACTCGAAACACAGTCTTGGGAGGCAAAGAGTATTTGAAAATCAAATTATCTGAAATTGTACTTTCTCTATTATGGAAACCAAATGCTTCTACAATTCGATACGGAGGCGTTGTTTTCTCAAAGCGATCTGCAAGACCAGTGTAAGGTAGCCGAGCCTGTCACGCAATGACAATGCAGGCAGCAGAAGAATATTATTACCCTGATTTTCAGCACAAGGCAAAATGAATGTACGCAGACCACACACCTTCAAACAAAAGCACTCCTGTAATCCCAGAGAGATTTAAAGCTGAAGACATTGTTGTGCGGTGGCATTACAGGGAGTGCTGATGATCCGATAAGGCTCAAATCTTACAGATAAGCGAACAGCTCTCTACCTGCTCATTGTTGAACACATAAAAGAGACAGAAAGGGGGGGAGAGAGAGAGTAAGAGAGACAGAGAGAGAGAGAGCACAGAGAGAGGACAAAGTGAAACAGTGAGACAGTGGGTGAAGGAAAAAAGTGAAAGAGAGAATGAGTAAGTGACAAAAGGAGAGCATGCAAAAGAGAGAAAGGGGGAGGGAGGGAGGGTTGGGAGGGAGGGAGAGTTCTTTTGAGTTGCCATTCGTGATGAAGGCCGCGGTGCAGTACAGGCCCTTTCATTCCCCCGGCTGAGATGAACAGTGGAGCCACATTCTCTCAGAGAGCAGCTTATGCAACAGCAGAACAAACAATCATCTCTACAGCCGAAAAGGCTGCGGAACAAAACCCATCTCCCCGCCAACGTCACAGGCCCTGCTCCCGCCCAGCTACTCCATACAACAACAACAAAAAATGTTTTAAAGTAAAATCGCTTCTATTTATTTATTTTTAAAAACTGGGTAGTCCATTGTTCCCTGGACCTCGCATTTCGGTGGTATTCCAATCAACTGTAAATCACTGACTCGTCCGAACCAATCAAATAGTTCGGCACTTCACAGCAAAATATGATGATTGGTGGAAAATCGGCGTTTGCACATACGGTTACGGTAGCTCCGCCCATTTGTGCTGTATCGCCCACTCAGAGCTCACTAATGGGCAGACACACCTCTTTACCGTCCTGATAAGCAGCTGACAGAATGGCTTCGTGATAAAACTAAACCGTGCATACTAATAATGACCAACACGCACCCTGCTGGTTTTAATATAGACGGTACAATTGTTTATGCCTCGTTTGCCCACAGTCATGGCTGCCAAAATTATCTGGAAGCAAATTGTTATGCTATTTTCAATTTGCAGGCAGTAAAATATGAGGTACAGTGCCACATAAATGTACGCAGCTACCTTTAGCTAGCTAAATGTGCAGAAAAAGCCTACTACTGGACATGACAATAACACATCTACACCCAGGATGCGTTTGAGATGTGCTCCTTCTATTCCATCCACAGAGCCACAGATAGAGCTGAATGTGTATACAAGGTGCACTGAGAGCCTGGGGTTGTTTAGGCAGGGTATGAATGAGCGGGTCTGAGACCTCCAGGAAGCAGAGCTCTTCCTACGGCTGAAGTGTTCACGTCTGTTTTCTCTTTTTCTTTTTTCCATCTAATGGCTGAACCCCCCATTTTCCTGGTTTCTCTTAGCTTGCACTCACGGCCTTAAAGGAAAAATGAAGCTCGCGCTTGACAAAAAATAAAAGGCCTGGCCTGATCCAGCTGAGGACCCCATGCGAAAGAGTGAGAGCGGACAGGAGAGAGCGAGTGTGTAAACGCACAAGGAGAGAGAGAGAGGACAGGAGTGAGAGTTTCTGTGAAAGCCAGCACAGACGAGCGGGAGAAGAGGAGAGAACAGAGAGAGACAGCGCGGAGAGTTTACAGTCATTCTGAACACAGACTGAGCTCGACCTCCACGGCTACAGAGGAACAGTCTCTCTCCTCCGCATTACCGGTCTCTGCACCACTGAGCATCAGGACTGAGCAGCGCTCAGTGGCGGCTCCAGAATAAGACCTGGTCTTGCTCAAACGCATCGCCACGACACCACGATCTGACCGAGGCGATGTTTGACCTGTGTTCCAGAGTCACAGCACGTCCATCCAGAGTCACAGCTGTCCATACAGTCACAGCATGTCTATACAGAGTCACAGCTGTCCATACAGTCGCAGCATGTCTATACAGAGTCACAGCTGTCCATACAGTCACAGCATGTCTATACAGAGTCACAGCTGTCCATACAGAGACACAGCTGTCCATACAGAGTTACAGCATGTCCATACAGAATCACAGCATGTCCATCCAGAGTCACAGCATGTCCATATAGTCACAGCATGTCTATACAGAGTCACAGCTGTCCATACAGAGACACAGCTGTCCATACAGAGACACAGCTGTCCATACAGAGTCATAGCATCTCCATACTGAGTCATAGCACGTCCATACTGAGTCATAGCACGTCCATACTGAGTCATAGCACGTCCATAATGAGACACAGCTGTCCACACTGCAAACCAGTGATATCCCAGTGGTATTAGCAAGGGGCCGAGTGTCCGCAGCGGACGGAACACAGAAAGGGGCGGGCGGGGCGGACGGGGGCGGAGCTTACCTTCTTCCCCGCCTGCTTCTCCACCATGTCGGTGTTGAGTGAGAAATCCTCCAGCTGGGGCGTTTTAGGACCCCCACTTTTGGGCATCGTTCAGCTCTCACCGCGCCAAACCTCATTCACGCTTCCATCGCGTCGTCATCGACCGTCTGCCGGGGGGGGAGAGAGAGAGGGAGAGAGGGGTTAACATACTCAACTCGAAATGCCCTTCCGTAACCCCAGTTTAACCCTGGGAACAGTGCTCCCCCATTTTCACAGAATCAAACCCAAACGCCAAATCCCACACCCTCAAATTCAGGCCTTCAATGCCGTCTGCCACAGGGAGTTCAGCGTAGAGCAAAAACAAAAACGGTACCTAATCTGGGTGCTTTTCCCCCCCCCCTCACACGTTGATAGCGTGATGTTATATTTAAACTAAGGAAAAGCTTGGGCTGGAAAACAAAAACGGGGGGGAGGGGTGTGGGGGGTGATGGGGGGGGCACGTAGATCTCACTGCTCTGATATCCAAGCCTGCGTTTATAAAATGAAGCACTTTGGCTTATGTATCCAGGCAACCCTTCGGTTCATATTAATCCCCCTCCACTCAAGCACACACGCGACTGTGACCAGACAGCCAGGCACAGATGAATGAAACGGTGTGAGACCCGAAGGACACAGGCCCATACCGCCTGGCCCGGCCGGGGTTGTATTTCTGTGCACGTGTGCGTGAGCGTGTGTGTGTGTGTGTGTGTGTGTGTGTGTGGTATCACATGCTACTCCTGGCCCGACGCTGTCAGGGGGAGGGTAGACACAGACCAGCTGACCCCCTCTAGCTGGGGGATTTCCATTAAAAGGGAGAGCAGGGACAGGACGAAGGGGGGGGGGGGATGAACGGCAAAGGAAGATGTAAGATTGCAGTGCGCCTGCTTTTGAAAAGAAAAGGAGGATGGGGGGGGGGGGGCACGGTGACAGGATCGCACAGCCACCCCCCCCCCCCCCACTCCTCACCTGCTTCTTTTTCTAAAACTGCCTCTCCCTCCTTCAGAGAGCAGGGAAAAGAGGAGGGGGGGAAAAAAAGAAAAAAACAAGCTCCCGCACAGCACAGGGGCGCTTCAGAGGAACATGAATAAATGATATGTAAAGAGTTCCTTAATATTTCCCCATCTATAATGCATCCCCTCCAGAGCGCTGTGCTGGGCTAGGCCAGAGACCAGCGGCTGTCAGACTACCCCCCCTTTCCCGGCCCTTCCCAACGAACGAACGCTGGCACTCTACACTGCCCTGGCGCCACACCCCCCCGCACCCCACCGCACCCCCCAGCAGCTCTCCTATTCAAAGACGGCTATTTATACCGCAGAGCCCAGCGCGCGGTGGAAACGCAGGCCTTCTCTCACGAGGCCCAGCACAGGGAAGCGAGACGCACTGCGCTGCCCGGGCACGCCCACTCCTCACTCTCACACTGACAGGCGGGGGGCGAGGGCCGAACCTCGGAGGCTCGGCCGAGGAACGATCCGGAAAGCCCCGAATCTCTAACTCAGAGACACTCACACAACCAGCCACGGTGAGCGCCAGCAGAATAAATCCATTTCCTGATTGGAACGGCTTAATGAGGTTTTGGCAGCGTAAGGGGGGGGAATCAGGTTAGCGTTTCAGACCCCTCTGTAAGGTTCACAACCGAAGCTGAAGAGCAGTTGAGAGTTGAGTTCCCCTCTTTAAATCTCCCCAGGGGAACTGAAGAGGAAGGGGGTCCCAGAGGGGTAACAGGCAAAGCCAGGACAGGACCCCCCCCCCCCCGCTTTCCCCTCATCAAACTATCCCCACAGAATCAGCGATCAGCACATACACGCACACAGTACCATCACACACATGCAGCCAGTCCCTCTTCATAGGAAAGCATGGCACAGAGAATCTGTCGATGAACACCAGACATCTGCCTCCAATGGGGAGGTGCAGCAAAGGGCAAATGATCATGCGTGTGGGTGTCAGGGTGTGCGAGCGTCTGTATGTGTGTGTGTGCATGTGAGAGTGTGTGTGTGTGTGTGTGTCTCAACAGTCTGTCCACCTTTCTCTCATCTTCCTGAAGTGCAGTCTGGGCAGACTTGGAGTGAAGCTTGGCGAAATGAGAGCTTGCAGCACAAGGGAGAAATCACAAATGAGAAATGGCAGACGGCAGAAGTAGCCGCTACACCCAACGCCATTCAGGCTTCTGCTTCTGCTGGAGTGAAAAACACCCCCCCTCCACTCCCCCCCCCCCCCCGCCCCAAAGGACTCCTCAGAACTCTCCATGTGCTCCATCTGGGAGGAATCCCAAGTGAGGCCGGCTCCCCTGTGGGGTCACATGATCCGGGCTCCCCTGGGGTCCACTGTTTACTGGGGCTCTGCAGAAAGAGAGGAGCATCTGCGCCAAAGCCTCCCTCACAGGCTGCCCGTTTCAGCCCTCCTCATTGGTCAGCTGAGCGGAACACCCCTGCACCAGCCTTTCCGATTGGTTGGGCGAGGGGAATGCGGCCCCGGGGGGGGTCCCGGGTGAGTCGCGGGCGTGCTCCGTCACCACATGGTTTACTTTTCCAATGGCAGACAGGTTGGCAAACATTAGCGAGGTCTTTTCCCGACACAATGGCTCAGTGAAGAACGGAGCCAAACTTTCCCAGCCTTTCTGCGGCAGCCTGTTAGCCGAGA